>NC_069501.1:1052670384-1052682884 GCF_027579735.1 Bombina bombina | reverse complement strand
TTTCTCTATCACATACTGAATGAAGTAGGTCTAGTTTGCTGTGGCTGGTTACAAGTAAACACGGATTGTTTGATTTTCAGACGATCAATTAGACATTGGGAGACATTTGTCTGGTTGTTTATATCCTTAATTTGAACTTGTCTCTTCCATCTCTGATTAAACTCCCAGCCTGTGTTCTGTAGGGCAGAAGCCTCTCAGGTCTCAAAAGCAATTAGTGCTCACTATATGGTTATATTGATATTTTTGTAAACATTTTGTCAAGAAAAAGACAGTTTGAGGCAAATGTCTGCAGAGAAGCATTCTATGTGTGTCTTATAGGAACAAATTGATAAGTGAATGGAGTATCTGAGAATTAAGAAGGGAGGGGACAAGGAATGAACACATCCCTTTGCTTATTAGAGGTTTCTGAAGGAAAGATATGAAAATCTGTAAATGATTGAGAGGCGTTTCATATGTTTGCCAAGTAGCTGTGAGCAGTCTGCAGATGGAGTAGTGAAGGAAGCTTCCCCTCTCTTAGACACTTATAGGAAGGTTATTTTATATTTCATTTACCCCATTTGATATTTAATATCCCTCCTCTTCTTAATATGACAAGGAATTTTGGATGTTCCATCCTTCTATCCAGCTGATCTGTGGTTTAGGTAGTTTCATGTTGTTGGGATTGCCTTTTTTAACTCGGCAACAAGAAACTGCCTTAATTACGTCAGTTCGTCTTCATCAAGAGCAACGGTTTCCGTTAAACACAGCAGGCTCAGCAAGTGACTTCCTAACAGGGCAAGTGGGAAGCAAATTGCCTCATGCAGCAGATACTATTAGGCTGATAGCACCAGAGGTGGAAGGAATAGAGAGCAAATGGATGTCTATTCCCAAAGCATTGGTCCCATAAATGCTACAAGACACTTCACTCCTGTTCTCTTTCACCATTGTTTCCTGGCAGAATGAGTTTCCTCAAATTATTGGGTCAGACAAAAGGAGTCTTCCTTCAGAAATCCTATTAAATTATTTAGTTATTGCCTTTATACTGGAGACAAGGAAATTGCACTGTTTATTGCAAGTAGAACAGTGGGTTATATTGTAGGGACAGTTGTTAAATCACACGTTTTGCACTTTATGTAAAGTGTTGGGGGAAATGGACGGTTCATGAGAAAACGTTACATTTCTTCTGACATTTTGTTCATACACTTTTGTTGGGGTTCTGTTCTGCACTTAGGATTTCTGTTGCAATTTGATTACCATATAAAATAAAATTATACAAGGCTCAAGGCTCTTATGAGACTCTATATAGTAATGAGTGTTCTATTGTATTCTTTTTTTCATTTATATTATTTTTGTTTACCATCACAATACTGCTGATACGTACATATTTTTTTTTCTTTGTCTTTTTATTTATTTACAAAGCAAAAGCTACAAGAAATACATTTGTTTTTAAATATTCTTTATATTTTAAATATTTACATAACCGCTATACATTTACATTGTTACATGGACAATATGTGTGGCATATATGGGAAAGGGAATATAATATTTATGTTCAGACAATGTGTAAGTAATGTTACATGGACAATATGTGTGGCATATATGGGAAAGGGAATATAATATTTATGTTCAGACAATGTGTAAGTAATGTTACATGGACAATATGTGTGGCATATATGGGAAAGGGAATATCATATTTATGTTCAGACAATGTGTAAGTAACGTTACATGGACAATATGTGGCATATATGGGAAAGGGAATATAATATTTATGTTCAGACAATGTGTAAGTAACGTTACATGGACAATATGTGTGGCATATATGGGAAAGGGAATATAATATTTATGTTCAGACAATGTGTAAGTAATATTTCTGTAGGATTTGTTTATCTTAATGAATTCGACTACGTATCTATTTTCCAGTCATGGTTTTAAGATTACAAATTGCAATATAACTCGCCATTTGTATAAAATGTTATTGTTGTCCAAACTGTAAAACCAACTATCACATGGGGAAAATTAAGATGGAATCCTGTGAACATTATTATTTTTTATAAGACCTTCTTTCGTTGCACTGTCCTCTTTAAATGTGTTACCACCAAAGCATGCTTGTATTCTTCGTTTGTCAGTGCTACATTTATTTATCAACAATAAAACAAAAGTTTCATATTAAAATCTATATTTTCACCTTGCACATTAGTTCATTCTGATGAGTTACCTTTATGGCTCCATCCACAATCGTAATAAAATGTTTTCATTTCCAGGAATCACAATACAGAAAGAATAAACAATTTCTATATTTAATTTGGACTGTGCATATTTTATTTTTTTAATTATTATAACAAAAATAAAGAAAAAACAAGAATAGTTTATTTACACTGATTTATTAATTACTCGCTTTAAATTAAAAGATTATCTCAGTGTGAAGACAATTAAAACATGTATTTAAAAAAAAATAAAAAAAATCCTGTAAGCCTAGAAACATATAACTAGTCTACTGCTATTCAGTGTGATATTGTAAAGGGAACTAATATACCTCTCAATGAATGAATGAATGAATTAAATATATTCTTAATCCAGAATGTCTCCTAGATTGGTGTAAAATTGGAGTTGACCTTTATCTATTCTATACATTCTGTTTCCATTCAAAGATATTCTACAAGTTATTAAGCTATTTTTCTTCAACTGTTTATTTAGCACATCTCTTCTGACAATGCGTTGCTATTCTAGACCCCCATAGCTTCTAATAGGACGATCTTCTTTAAATAATATAATTATTTCGATGTATATTGTTGTACTACGATATGGTTTGTGTTTAGCATTTTAGAATATTTTGCTCTAACATTTCTTCCCTTCTTCACTGGGTCAGCTATTCTTCATATTACAGTCTAAGAATGTATCTAAGGTCTTAGGGCCTATTGCCTGAATGAAGAGCCTTTGGCGTTATTCACAGTATGCAAAACACATCCTCAGTCATATTGTTGCTTTGTTGTACGTGGGAAAGTAAAGAAATTATTTCTTAATATTTTTAAGAAGTTTAATTTAATATAAAAATGGCCCAAATATCAGCATCTACTGTGTATTTTTTTCAAATATATTCATTGACACACATCTTAGAAGGGTTTACACCACTAATACCCAGCTGATACCAAGCTTTAAAACATTTTGTACCAGTTATTTGCCTAATCATATATTTATGTATGTATCTATAGATTCAATTATCTATATAGTTTCTATGCGGCTCTCAATTATGTTTGCGTGCAATGTTCTATCTATCTATCTATCTATCCATCATCTATCTGTCTTTCTGTCTATCTATCTATCTATCTATCTATCTATCTATCATCTATCTATCTCTATTATCTATCTATCTATCTCTCTGATTTCTATCTATATCTATCTATCTGATTTCTATCTATCCTATACATTTTCTTTCTCCTTTTCTCTCCTTTTCTCTTTTTTTCTCTCTGCCAGTTACACATCTGCAAAGATAACATTAAATTTATCATTTACACATTTAAACTCACACAACGCAAATACATGTACATATAATTAAAGAAAAGAAAAATGTGACAATATACTGTGCACAATGGTATATAGTTTTCTTTTCTTTATTTATATAGTACACATTGGTGTTATAACACGTTTTTATTCACTACATATGATTGCTACGATTATTAGAACACATATATTAACAGTCAATACGTGTGTATTATATACAAAGCAAACATAAGCTGCTGTATGTATGTGTGTATGTGTGTTTGTTTAATATATATATATATATATATATATATATATAACACAAGCACACATGCATATATATATATATATATATATATATATATATATATTTGTTTGCATGTATGTATGTGCATATATATATATATAATATATATATTACACAAACACACATACATACACACACGCATATATATATATATATATATATATATATATATATATATATATATATATATATATATATATGCACATACATACGTAAACATACATTAAAACAGACACATACATACAAATCATTACATACATACACATACACACACGTAGACATAAATACAATTATATGTGAATATGTATGGTTTCTCTGCTGGAGAAGTTGCATTCGTTTAGTAGATAAGTTTTTAGTTGGGTCATATAGTATGGTATAGTAAATAATTTAATATGCAATGCAAAGGAAAAAGTATTGTTAATTTCTTATTGGTCTATGAATTATGGCGGTGTGTTGGAAACTTTGGATCTAAACACATATTTCGTACTAATACACGCTGTAAGTAAAGACTAATTAAAATTAAGATAATTTTAACAAAGTAACAACGAAAATGCAATTTGCTTCAGTACTTCTTTATAGAGGTGGGGGTTGACTAAATTTTGATCCTGAGTTTCTAGAATGAATACCAAGCAAGTCAATTTGAAAGGGAACGCAAAGCAGTTAAGTAATTTGGTCTTGGGCTGTAATTGCACTTAGGAATTTTTAGTACACCAGCCTCAACACCACTAAAATTAGTCTGGAATCCAAAGTCATTTCGCATGAAAAACTCCCCGAAGCAGAATACAGCCCTTAGTAAGAGCAGGTAGCACACATGGGAGTGATGTCCACTTTATGGCAGGAACCTTATTTTGATGTCTTCTGTAGTCTTTTCCTTTGATTGCTGATGTCTTGTGTACTTCCTAAACCCCCACAAACAGACCATTCATCTGAGTACTAGCCCTCTGCTGAACAAACCCATTCAGTGCAATGGTGTACAAACATACATCTTTGTGCTAGACATATTATATCCCTTATAGTGTGAGGTCATATGCAACAACATGTATATGTATGTAGGTTTAAAATATGTTTGTGTAGGTAAACAGATCTCATATGCTTTATTTATTTTGTATCTGCAAAAATATTCCATATCCTTTTTTATTTTATAATTTTCACCTTCATTCATTCATTCATTCTTAAGTATACAAAACAATACTTGCATTTTGTAACAGTCACTCGAGATATGTATATATATATTTATATATATATATATATATATATATATATATATATATATATATATATATATACATACATACATACACACACACAAACACAAGTAAAAAGTATTAATGTACACTGCAAACTTATGTGTAGAACAGAGGACTCTGCATAAATAATTAGTTATGTCTGTTTATAAACAGATACAAAATAAGTGAAGGAAATCAAATCACAGATGTGAAGCAATACTTAAAGGAAAATAATAAGTCAGAAAGCAGAAAATAGGGCAAAGGAGCAGAAATGAGAAAAGATTTAAAAGAATGATTTAATTACCTTAATTTCGCACAAGGATAGCTATGAATTCCATGGCAATGTAGATTTGTTGATGTAAATAAACTCTAATATATATTTATTAATCAAAATAGCACTAGTTTACTGTGATATCCAAAGATATCTGAAACTATTTGTTTGTTATACCGAACTTGACGGTGTTTATTGAACCAAAGCATGAAGACAGTCAAGCTACAAAATGGATGTTTGGAGACCGCATTTGTCTGTCTGTCAAGGATGGCGTGCAAGTGTCTGCTCTGTCCCACAGCACATGATGGATAAACCAGAACACTTTCTGTCCTTTGGAAATCCTTGGGACAAAGAGGGCTGTGGCTCCTATTAGCAGGATATTATATTGAGGTGATTCTTTTCTCTCCTCTTCTCTTGTGCAATTTTGAGACCTTCCCAGAGTAAACTCATAAAACCTGCAGTGAGTGGGAGAAAAAAAAAGGCTTCACTTGAATGGGTTAGCTTTTATCCCTGCAGGCCTGAGACACCAAGACAGGCTTCTTGGGGGCTTTTTTTTCTCTTTAAGATGATCGTGTCCTCCCTCCCTTTGAGACAGTTTTTTTTTTTTTTACTTGACTGAGCTGGAGATTTCAATGGAAAATATAATATATAAACACAGACTCATTATATGCTAGCAAATCCTATTTTAATACCATGTATAGATACGTTTATAGTAAGAATATTCCATACATCATTGGATTAGCATGTTGTATCTACTCACAAATATGAATAAACCATGGCTGCTTTGTTACAGTAGGAATGCAGAGGGATTCCTTGTGGAAATAGTAGAGACCAAGCACTGGTATTGCATGTGTTTTGCTGCAGTTGAAAATACCTTTATTTTTGTGATGAAATACATTAGCATCAACAGGACCAGGTCTACTGAATATCATATTATGCCTTTTTGTGGAAGTAGGGAGAGGCCTGTAAGATTTTTGATGAATGAGTTTGCATGTATGCAAAGCAATGAGGAGTTTTACCCGAGTTGTTGTGATTTCACTGCAAAACACTCATCTCTGCAAGAAAACCCTTCACATAAGGTAAACTGTTTTATTTCTTTTATGCAGATTGCATGCTAATTGCTTAAAGGACTTCTTGATGTTTACTGGAATCAATTGCATTAACGTGTACTCAAATATAGTCCTTTTTATAGTAATGATGGAACCAGCTCATAATAATTGTGATTTGTGAACATATTTCTACAGTAAAAGACACATGGTGTATATTACATTTAACAGCTGTTTAAGGAGATTTTAGCATTTTTTAAATGGCATTTAGCTTATATTTAAACCTGTTTATAATGCGTTTATATATTTATTATTTGTTTTTTTGTCAATTCAATGTGCTGTTGTCGTTTCATATTAAATATGCTTGTTTTATGTGTAGCGTGTACATAATATCTTACAATTGGATGAACAATGTCCTGGCTATGTAATGTTATACAAATGATTGGTTTGCATGGTGAAAATATTTTACTTTTTCATTGTTTAGGTAGATCTCTCTTCAGGCTACATATTTTGTTAAAGGATTGTGATTTCATACAGAAGGAAATCTTATACATATATAGAAATCACCAATCGATTACAATTTCTATTAATATGCAATCTAGGCAAACAGAAATATCGCAAACATTGTAGAAATGAAACCACTAAATTAACATTATTTCTTATGTAAAGCTACGAATACACAAGTAAATAGACTACATACATAATATACCAGAAAGCATCTAGTAGAATGGGTAGCATGCTTTATTTTTATTCCTATAGATATGTTATTATAGTAACCCATACAATGTAACTTAACTAAAACTATGGAAATATTAGTGACTTATTTAGGTAATTAACTGTAAGTGTATAAGTATAGTGGTTTGTATTGTTGTACCCGTTATTCAGTGTTGTTTTGGGATATACACTATTTATGATAATGTATTAATCTGATGCATGTTGAATATAAATCATATGATGATTGTACAGTTATTTGCAAAAATGTTTACTGTATGTTTACATATTTATTCAGTGTGGTTATCCATATATAGGCGATGCAAAACCTAAAGATTCAAATGTTTGTGTATTTTACCCTTTACTTTAAGGGGGGCTACAAGCATTCAGACCTATAGACTTATAACATATACGTTCCACACAAGAAATTATATCGAATTCAGGAAACTAAAGCTGCTCGTTTGTATCAATAGTCCAGCAATATGTTTAAACTGTAGCATTTCCTCCATAAATGATACTATATGTAAACATAGAAAGTTTATTTTAAACATTATATATATATATTTTCTCCATATACATTACAAATACTTCCTGACTGCAGTCGTGTCATAAATACAGTGATATTTGTATGAATTTCGGATATTATAAGCCTGGGGATTGTTATATTTAAATGTGAAGGAATTTCTGTTGAGAATAAGGAAGAATTTATTGACAGGAGCAAATGCAAACACTGGTGACATTACATGGTGTTCTGATGGGTATATTTCTCATGAAAAAAAAAACTCACACAATTTATCTTCCACCCTGAAAATGAATGGGAAACTTTGCAGCGTAACTTTAGTTTTACAGTTGAAATCCTACTCTGCAGTTTTGTTTAATGAACGACACGTTTATGAACAATCGAATGATCCTCGTAAATTTTTTATTGAAGAACATAAAAACATCCAACCCTCAACAGACGAATACAGACATTCTTTGAAAGATGGGAGCAGCTTAACACTTTTATTCTGTGCAAATGTCTCCATGCTTCCTTTTTTTTTCATACTCCAATGGCTTGATCTGCCTGGTTTTCAGTACCTGCTGATTTATAAGAAATATACAGACTGGTACATTTTGCATGTTCATTAGCACAGAATAATGCTTTCAAATAAAAGAGTAAATAGTGAATATATATAGAGAGAGGAATCAGTACTGGAATGTATTTAACTTGGTATCATAAATGCTAATAAGTGCATCCTTGGTAAGTGATTATAAAGGAAATCCAGGAATCATAATGCATTTTAATGAAAAGATATGTCCTGGTCTGTACTATACATCCTTGAAAGAATACTGGCTGCAATAGGCAGAAGAGACAGAGATGAATTGCGTCAAGAAATAGTCCCCTTATACCATTCCCACATACCATAACACCACTTATTGCCTGCTTTCTTCACTATCCCCTTAAAATAAGTAAAGTCATCAATCCTTGGTGAGGTCCAGGGGATTTTCCATACATTTTTTCTATTATTTATCAATTTTATGAGAACCAGACCGTTCAGATTATAATAAGGAAAAAAGGCATAGGACCTGCGCATTGATCTACACTGTATTTTTTTTTTTTTTTTTTTTTGGTAAATACTATCACGTGGGGTACTCTGAGCCAATGACAAGCATGAATGGCTGAAAAAATAATTACCTGCCCTGATTGTTCTATGAGCAGATAAAAAGTACACATACAGTTCATACAATAATCTTATGAATGTAAAAGAAGGGGAAACAATGTCTGCGTCTGGTCCCATCAGCAACTATTATGTGGACTCTCTAATCAGCCATGAAAGTGAAGACCTCTTGGCTTCAAGGTTCCCAACCACTGGGGCTCACCCAGCTACTGCAAGACCATCAGGATTAGTCCCGGACTGTGGGGATTTTCCTTCCTGCAGTTTTGCACCGAAACCTGCTGTGTTCACCACCTCATGGGGTCCTGTGCACTCCCAGTCCTCAGTGGTCTATCACCCCTACAGCCACCACCAGCCCCACTTAGGCACAGACGCAAGGTATATGCGCACTTGGCTGGAGCCCATCTCAGGGACGGTCTCCTTCCCAAGCTTTGCAGCCAGCAGCCGCCACTACGGACTCAAGCCAGACGCCTTCCCCAGCAGAAGGGAGTGTGGCCCAAGCGATGGCCGCAGCTATCCGGATTACATGTATGGCTCCCCCGGAGACCTCAGGGACAGGCCACCTCTTCATACCATCCCCTCCCCGGAATCTGAGGCCATCCTATCTGCCAAACACAAAGACGACAAGTCGGAATTAGACCCTAGTAAGTTGGAGTCAAATCTTGTTTACAACCGGAGAAAGGGGGAGGAGGAGGAATTATAGCCAGTGCTAGGGTCCTCCATAAAATGAAATTACCTTGGCTCTTTAGAATTTTTACTGGGGCCCAGCCCTAAAGCTCACTGCCTGCAGGAAGACTAGAGCTGGAGTAAAGAGAAAGGATTATAATGAAGCCTTTAGAAGATATTGCATGGGTGTAATATTTATATCATTTAATTCACAGTTGCATTATTAAAAGGTAACCTAAAGCTCAGCTCTGCTCTTTTATACACATAGATCACAATTTAATATGAGTACAATATAGATAGAACAGCAGATATACATGGAATAGCAGGATCTAGTGTGTGCCCCATCCTGTGCCTGCAAATCAACCTGCCCTGCTTGTTTTAAACCCAAATCACCTCAATTTTATTAAGCAGCAAAATACATTTGATTATTTATTATCAGTTAATGTGCTACAAAAGCTGGACGAGCAGAGGCTGCTGTTACAATGCTTTAGTGGGAAGGGATAATTGAGCACTTCATTGTAACCCCAGTTTTATGGGTATAGTCAATTGCAGATCACACTCACAGAGCCAGAAAAGGTCTTAGAGGGTGATGTTTTATTTGTGCCATATTAAAGTTAAATACCGTATATGAATGATATTGTTAGACCCTAGTCAAATGTAATAAGCCCATATACACGTGGTCTAGCACCAGTTTGCTAACATGGTGATAAAAAGTACCAATCTAAGCTCATAATCTTATATTTAAAATAGGGTAATATAGTTAATAAACTTATTTAAAGGGAGATATCTAAGTTTAAGTGTGACTTAATCACGTTCAATTTATACAAATATGTATAATATATAGAACATATATCTGTCCTTATATAAAATGTATATAATATAGAGGCTAGAATTAAATAATAGCTCATGTCACATGTATCAGCCAGAAATAATTGATAACTTTAAGGTTAAAATAGACAATTGCACTATAGTTTTTATATGTTTTAAGCAGTTTGCTAAGATTATTACCCCTAAGGCTAACAAATTGTGAGGGGAAAAAGGCATGAAATAAGACTACAGATACTCTTTCAAGGGCACATGGGTTAAACTGCATAAAAGGAAACTTTAGTTTCTAAAAGCGTTTATGGCCTTTAGAGAATATAATATATATTTATGGTCCCAGTTTTAGGACTAGTCCTGCTGTTCACTTGGGAAGTATTTTTTTTATCTCTAGCTATTTAAGTTAATTAGCAAATATATTGTATATAGCATAAAGACCACGCAGAAAATAGTGCACTCAATTATTTATATGCAATAAATAATGGATCTTCACTAAATAATATTTAAGTAAATTCATTTAACATGTATAGTGTTTTTTGCAGTGGCTTATTATAGAAATATTAATTTAATATATAATTAAGATCCATTAATATATAAGGTGCACTGGCAGTAGCTTAATTAGGACGTATTTATTTAATGTCTAATTAAAGTCCATTGAGATCAAGATGATATGTTAATCTTACTTCTTTTTACCCTTTTTCTCAGATAACCCGGTGGCAAATTGGATTCACGCTAGGTCAACGAGGAAGAAGAGATGTCCTTACACTAAATATCAGACTCTTGAATTGGAGAAAGAGTTTTTATTTAACATGTATTTAACCAGGGACCGACGATATGAAGTGGCCAGAGTGCTCAATCTTACTGAACGCCAAGTTAAAATCTGGTTTCAAAACAGAAGGATGAAAATGAAAAAAATGAACAAAGAAAAAACCGATAAGGACCAACCCTAGAAATTAACACAAGCACTAATAATAATAATAATATTAAAAAACCTCAATATTACAGATACTCGAAGAAAACCTTTTTTTTTTGGGTCAAACACTATGTAATAAAAAAACTTTTTATGACTATGAATGTGGATATCGGTGTTTAGATTAGATAAACACATAAGCATTTTGAAAGCACAGGCTTTTATAAAATGCAATTGAAATGTTTCCTTCCATTTCTTTAAAAAAATACAAAAAACAAGAAAGTACTTGAATATTTTTTTTAGTATTTTATTTTGTAACTTAAACTTATCCAGTGTTAATTTTTATTTTAAGAGTTCGTGGGTGCATATTTTGTATAGATCAAAGAAAGGAATATCAGTATGTTTTGTTATAGTCTATGAAGTTCCTTGGATGTAAATATTTGTGTATTTTATTCTTGTCACAAAAAATATTGTGTATTGTTATGCTATGCTTGTAGATCAGCTCTATGTAAATATAGAAGAGTCACTACAATATTTTGTGTGTTGTGATTGTTTTTTCACCGTCACAAGCAAAGCTAAGAAATAAAAAGTAATACAGTTAATTCAAGTGGCAATAACCCCCCCCCCCCCCAAAAAAAAAAAAAATAGATCTACTTACGGTTAATAATAGGTTCAAATTTCCAGATCTGCTCAAGTGCCAGTAACTATAGTTAGTATTCTCAAGAAGCTCAACTTTAAAAATGATAATGTTTCAATATGGGGCAAAACATCCCAGAAGATTCCCTAGTTAGCGTGAAACGTGCAGTAAAAAAAAAACCTTGATTTCAGTGCTAGATGTATTTGTATCATTTGCATTTGACTTCCAGTTTCAATTAATGCTGTGGTTATTTATGGTCACAGACAACCAAGAGACCTGTCAGGTTTAAACAATAATAGAAAGTAACAATTATAAGTTAGTATATGTCCTACAAAATGTTTTTGTTTTTCTCCACATTTTAACTATTGATTCCTATAGCTTACCGTGTAAACTGCACATATTAAAGTTATGTGGGTTAACATTTATTTATTTTTTGTAAGAATTAACAGCATTTATCATTTTCCCCCACTGTATCCTATGTATCCAAAGTCCAATTCTGTACTCTCAATTTTTAAACATATTCATTCAGTTTCTCATTGAAAAGACAATGACAGAAAAAAATAACAGAAAAAAGTGAGTGTTTCTTGAGTAAAATGGTTCGATTGAATCAACAACTATAGAACTGTGGTCGTTAAAGTTCACAATAGGGCTATTTATATAAAAAAAAAAAAGATAATTTGGGGAATTTTATCTTTATAGCAACACGATTATTAATAGCTTTTAGATGTCAGGATTTATGCACTTGGAGAGTACCACTGTTAATAAAATGTGTAAAATAATTAATTGTGTTACTTTT
>NC_069501.1:1052655384-1052665384 GCF_027579735.1 Bombina bombina | reverse complement strand
ACACATGCACATTTCAATATTTATTGAGACAGTTTCATTGAGTGAGGATTATTTGTATATATGCTTGTAGACGTTTTATTGTGTGTGTTTGTAAGTGTACCACAAAACAGTCTGATGAGCCTATATAAATATATATATACAAAAACTAAACGATATGCAGCTTTATTTGTTGCGACTACAAAATAAATACAAAAAATATATATATAGGCAAAATTATATGTGACTATATTTTGAAGTGAAATTTGCATGTAAAATGATTTATTTATTTTTTTAGTGCAGTGATATATACGTTTTCCTTCACAGGCTTTAAATGTCTGTGCATGCCTGTGTGTAATATCTGAGTTTTGTTCTAGTGCCGCCATAAAAGCCAGGGTTTCAATAGAAGGTTGTAAATGAATTGTAACATTTAACGTCTAAACTATAAAATCTTTCTTTTGAACTAGGATTTCTAAGAATGTACCAACACTAGCAGATGGGAAGAGGAGAATTTTGGATATAGCATTGCTTATATTTGTGCTTTATTTCCCCCCCAAATGCTATAAGAGCACAAATAAAACCATATAATTGTGTATTTCCCTTTGTCTGGCTAACCATTCTGCACAAACAGCTTTAGAAAAATACCTTCCCTAATGAATAGAAAAGCCACATTCTTTTATTTATTTCGCATTAAAACGTTCTCAAAATAATGTCACTTGCTTATTTATGTTATTTTATTAACCAAAATTACCCCAAGCTTTAAAAATATACACACACACACACACATATATATATATATATATATATATATATATATATATATATATATATATATATATATATATATATATATATATATATATATATGTGTGTGTGTGTGTGTGTGTGTGTGTGTATATATATATATATATATATATATATATATATATTTATTTATATTTAGCAAGCATAAGATGAAATTTAAAGCAAATACTGCAGTATCACATTACCTTGTATAATGCACTCTTATTGCCATTTAAACGTGTTTATTTTAACTTTACATGCTTTATGAGGATATTAAATTGTTTTCTCAGTTCCTATAGGTCGCAAACTGGCTATAAGAACGCACGATACACGTAATAGGGGGAGCTTAGGTGCCCGTGACGTCACGCAGGGCTAGTTGGCTGTATCATTCCTAATACAGCAAAATATACAAATTCCATAAAGGGGAAAAAACACCATTTTTGCTAAGTAACCATATTCCTGACATCCACGACTCTTGCACCCTAAATATTTTACCTGTTGAGGGTTACCTAGGTTGACCTCACGGCGCATGTATTTTCCCACATCAGTGAAGAGGCTGGCTTGAAAAAAAGAGCACCTAAAGATATTAATGCGCACCTTTCATAACCCTCCCTCATTCAATTGATATTTTTTTCTGAAGGCTGGTTTTCCACGTCCCCTTCATCCAATACCCCCAAATCCTTGTCATATCTCTCTAGCCTGTCTTGCAGTAGAGGATTGATGGATACAAATCGCGTGTGAAAGCTTCACCAGCGGGATTTTAAGGAATTTGCCTGTGGTGTAAAGGGAAGGAACTGTAAGAAGAAAATTGAGATAGAGCTCTACCTACCGACAGATACAAGAGAATCCAGGCAGCCCAGAGACTTTACCAGCTACACACTCAGGCACCATGAAACGTCTCTGAGCCACCTAATACCCCCCCCTCTGTTATAAAAAAAACCGTACAAACAAAACCAGGACTTTAATGCAAACCCAAGGGACAGTCTTTCATTGATCTCTCCTAGAAATAAAGAGTGAGCTTTTTTATTGTTATCCTATCCCTATTTTTAATCTTTTTTTTATTAGCAAGGAGGGGGTGTAGCTGTCTGTCTTTCATGCAAGAACCATGAGTTCCTATTTTGTAAACCCCCTTTTCTCCAAGTACAAAGGAGGCGAATCCTTGGAGCCAACTTACTACGACTGTCGATTCCCACAAAGTGTGAGCAGGAGCCACGCGTTGGTCTATGGTCCCAGCACCACAGCCCCAGGCTTTCAGCACCCCAGCCACCACGTCCAGGACTTCTTCCACCACGGGACCTCCAGCATCCCCAGCTCTGGATACCAGCAGAACCCATGTACCTTGACCTGCCACGGGGACGCCTCTAAATTCTATGGATACGAAGCTCTACCCAGGCAGTCCCTTTATGGTGCCCAGCAAGAGGCGAGCGTGGTGCAGTATCCTGACTGTAAATCGTCCTCCAACTCTAGCACTAGCGAAGGACAAGGCCATTTAAATCAAAATTCGTCTACCAGTCTCATGTTCCCATGGATGAGACCACACGGTTAGGATATTTCCTTCTTATTCTCTGTCTTTTGTCCTGTGTGCTATTCTGTGTTGTTTTCCCAATAAAACAATAGCCTAGGCTTTGCTTAGTATATTTTAGCCTGGGGAGAGCTGAATAACACCTTTGTATAGGAGGATACAGATTTTCTTGTAATTCCACAAGTCTGCAGTTAGTGCAATAAATGCAAGAGATGATCAAGGTGTTTAAAGTGCAGATCTTTTGAACTCCCTCTGAACTAAGTTATTTTTATGGCTTTGCCTTGAGCAGATCAGTATTCAGCCACACGAGGTTATTTGCTTGCTCTTAGTATACAGCTCTTGTTTTAAAGAGCCATATAGTTTATCTTAATGGCTTAGCTGTTTAAAGGTAAAACATGCAGCACTACTGTACTTTACAAAGTCTACAGATACAAAAAAAAAATATTTACCAGCAATGCTGACAAAACCATCAAACTTCCTGCTTGTTTAAATGTGTTGAAGTTTGGTTAAAAAAAAAGAAAAGAAAAAGAAAGAAAAACAGCGTTGTTACATTACTTACCACACTTTGATAGAGCTCATCCTAATGTCAAGGCCAACATTAAAAAAATACTTTAAAGTAGCTTTATATAGAGCTCTTTGTTGTGATTATACTTTGTGGTAAAATTAAATTAATGGGGAAAAAAACTGTTTTTCCTTTCACTGTCATTTAAAAGAATTGTAAAACTGTTTTAAAGTTACCGCCCTTAAAGACTTGATTTATAGTTCAATCTCCATAAACTAATACTTGGAAAGCATAGACAACCTATTGATTAATTTTATTTAATATTCCCTAGCTGCTTGTGCACATTATATAATTCTCAAAGCACAATTAAAATATATACTTTTTTGTAATTATAGTTATTTAAATTTAAAATGTAATTTTAATCTGTAGTAAGAAACTATATAAAGTAAAATATACAGAAGTGTGGTAATAAAGCTCAGATGCTGTACACAACACAGATTTTATTGTTTAGCTATGTGATTTTGTATTTATTCTTTTTTCATCTGATTAATAAGAGCACTGAAGTGATCATATACATTTATATGAAATAAAGGTGCCTGCAAGTGGTCGCTGAGGTGCAACAAAGTAACCCTGTGTTTTGTTTTGCTTCCCCCCCCTCCCTGCAGCTCCCGGAAGGCGCAGTGGAAGGCAGACGTACAGCCGGTACCAAACCCTCGAGTTGGAGAAAGAATTCCTGTTCAACCCTTACTTGACACGGAAGCGCAGAATTGAGGTCTCCCACGCCCTGGGACTGACTGAGAGGCAGGTTAAAATCTGGTTTCAAAATAGGAGAATGAAATGGAAAAAGGAAAATAATAAGGATAAACTACCCGGGGCAAGAGATGAAGAAAAAACAGAAGAAGAAGCTAATGAAGAAGAGGAAAAAGAGGAAGAGGAGAAGGAGGAGAGCAAGGAATGATGTGTGAGAATGCTAGTGGGAGTGCTTGTGTGAGTGAGTGTTTGCTCATGGAAGTCTCATTTTATGCTAAATGTAAAACTGAGATGCCTGTGATGCCCATTTGCTTTTATAGAGTGTAGAATGGAGAAAT
Organism: Bombina bombina; assembly: GCF_027579735.1. Lineage (NCBI taxonomy): Eukaryota > Metazoa > Chordata > Amphibia > Anura > Bombinatoridae > Bombina > Bombina bombina. The sequence goes on along the minus strand of NC_069501.1, from coordinate 1,052,661,513 downwards.
TCACAACAGAAACTACCTGTCAGAAAGTTCAGCCTTTCTCCATGGTCGGAGGACCCCCCTTTTGCATTTGTTGTGGTTTGTGTGGGAAAGGGGCATTTGCATTATGTTCTTATTTATGTCCTTCAGGTCCTGAGAAAGAGGTTAATAACTTATGTATGAGTGAAGAGATCATACAAGGTTACGAGTATGACTCCTATTAAACTGACATTTCTATACAGCCAGAATAGTATTACTTCCTTTTTTATGTGAAATAAAACTACCTATTTCCCTATTTCCCTTTAGAGGCATATTGTTATATGGCCTCATAGTGTAATCTGTGTTTTATTTAGATTTGTGTATTCATATATGGGGGAGGGGCCAGTATTTACCTTAGTATTTTAATTTTTTTTTATTTCTATTTTTGTATTTGTCCACGTTCCATGTAATATTGTACTTAAAGCTCAGTACTCATCTGAAGCTGAATTGTGACACAACATAGGCTCTTTATCCCTGATAGCCGGATAGTGGGTGCACATATCTGATGATTTCTACTAACCCACACAAATTTACAGATGATATGACAGGCCGAGGGACTTAAGTTGTAATTCTCCATTTTATGTTCAAGTCTCTGTCTCTTATGAGTTTATCATTGGAGTTTGAGCACTTAAATCATCCATGTACTACCTAAAGGGAGCCGGCAATATCCTTTACAACTTAGGGGTTTATGTATATATATATGTTAAACAGCACTTGGTCAGACAGACTTACTAATGACTAGCAGTGTTGCCCAGATGCAAGCTACTGAGTAGCCAGATGAATCTTGTACAGTGTCTCTGATAACGACTACCTATAGAAGGAAATATGCTTATGGAAGTATTTGTAACGCGTTTATGTTGTATGTTGCTGCTTAATTTCCCAACAACTGAAACTGCCTAGTTGGACGCACATTTTGTGTTTCTTTAATTGTGCTTTTAAAGTAGCTTAGGACTAAATTGCACTGAATGTAAAGTTATCTATTTGTCTTGACCTTATCTGTTAATGCAAGAGCTCGAGATATTAAAACAAACAAAACTGTCTCTGTTTTTTCTTGTTTTTTTCTGTAACTACCTAGTTAAGCGTGTTCACATTATGAATGTAGCAAGTTTGCAAGAACATGTTTCTGGACTCAATAAATTTGTATTGTATAAGTGAAACATTAAATGATGATAATTATGATATTAATAAAAATGGTTTTAAAATGAACCTTTTTTATTGTGAAAGCTGTGTTGTCTTGTCACTACATGTTTTTGTAGATTGTGCAAACCAGTGTACTTGTTATTGTAAAGATTAGCGATATAGACCTTGTCCTAAATACAAACAAGCCTCAGTGTGTTTCTGTGTATGCTTGTATATGCACACTAACACACGCGAACATTATATGTAAATAAATAAATAAATAAATCTAAATATATATATATAAATATATATATATATATATATATATATATATATATACACACATACACTAAACATAAAAGAGGGAATCTCTTTTATGTTTAGTGTATGTTTACATACACACACACACACACACATATATATATATATATATATATATATATATATATATATATATATATATATATATATATATATATATAGTATAATGTATGCATACGTTACAAGACCAGCACTTAGTCACGAATACCATAGTATTATAGTATTTAGTACTACATTTGCTTATATGATATATTTATGGTCACATAGATTAACTGAATTACAGATACAAATTCTAAGTAATTATATTACTGTATCACACTTCTAGCCTAACTATATGGGGAGCTGTTTTATTGTAAATGCAAATAAATGTGTTTCTATAAATATGTATATGTATGTATATTAGACACACACATGAGAAAATTGCAATCTGAAATGCAATAGTGTTATAGGTAAGGTTATTTATTTGTAAAAACAAAGTAAGTGCTATTTAATCTAGGAAAGGCTGGCTTGTTTTTACAAAAAAAACTTTCTATCAGTTAACATTTATTAAAATGAGTCTATGTTGTCTTCACACCTGTTGAAAATTCTATAGATCACCACTATATTTATTTTTTCCCCCATAAAATTACAAAGTGTAGAACACCGTAACTTGAATTGATGTATCAATATATACTGTTATGGCTTTATAAATTATTAAATTCTGTAATAAAATTATAAATCCTGAACCCAAGTGTCTTGAAAAATTATAAGACAAAAGCTTGGGAACCAATATTATCTTATATGTTGTCTCTAAATACTAGTGCTTGCCAGTTCCTTTTGTATACCTATTTTGTTTTTAACTTGTGTGGCTACATTTAAAAAGATTACATATAAATTAAAATTAAATAAAATGTACAAGTCTGCTCAAGCAGATTTTTCTTTTTGCTTTTCTAAATTATATTGTACTATAAGTCACATACATTGGTAAACACTGCACATAGTGTCTTATTTATACACTTTGTTAAACATGAAAATATTGGAATGCCTGAATACTTTGGGCAACTTGAAAAGCTGGAGAAGAAAGAAGTTGTGATAGCATCCTGGAGACCCATTTACACAAAACAGTCTGGCATGTGGTAAAGCAATGACTAGCAGAAAATAAAACCATAAAATAGCTTCAAAAGTTGCAGCAAATGTACACTTAAGCGGGAGTCATTTCCTGAATCAGGTTTGGCATATGGGCATTAAAGTCTCTGAACTTCGCGTTTCTGGGGACATTTTTACAACACTTGTTTCCTTAAAGTGACACACTCTTTACACCTCAAAAACATAAGGATATAAGGGTAATATTCTAGCTATTAAACACATTGACTAAACCTTTACTAACTCATTATATTTTGAAATGTAACTGACACACACACTTATTTTATTACTATATTAATATATATATATATATATATATATATATATATATATATATATATATATATATATATATATATATATATATATATATATATATATATATATATATATGTGTGTGTGTGTGTGTTTATTAAACCAACTGCAAACGATAACACAAAAGACACACTGTTGGTGTATAAAACATATTTTAAATACATACTACACTAACACTTACGTTATATATGCCTGTTTGTGTGTGTTTGTGCGTGTCTAGCTTGCCTTCATACTGTTAATACACACTTATATTTACATATACATTTGCATATGTTTACATAAGAACAATATCAATGTTCTAGTATCCATCCATCCACAAAAAAGAGTATGATTTGAGCATAAGCATGAATCAGAAGAAACTTATCTCCTGATAGTATACAATATAATCTGGCAGTTTGCCATGCTGTTGGTAGATATATACCTATATAAAGATAGATGTGAGATAGATATATATATAGATGCTAGATAAATAGATAGGTAGATAGATAGATAGATAGATAGATAGATAGATAGATAGATAGATAGACAGACATATAGATAGATAGATAGATAGATGATAGATAGATAGATAGATAGATAGATAGATAGATAGATAGATGATAGATAGATAGATAGATGAATGAATGAATGATAGATAGATTAGATATATAGATAGACGATAGGTAGATAGATATATAGATAGATTGATAGATGTAAACATAGATAGATTATAGATAGAAAATTAGATAGATGATAGATAGATAGATAGATAGATAGATAGATAGATAGATATATAGATAGATAGATAGATAGATAGATAGATAGATAGATAGATACATAGATACATAGATACATAGATACATAGATACATAGATAGATTATAGATAGGTAGATTAGATATACAGATAGATTATAGATAGATGTTAGATAGGTATGTCGATAGATAGATAGATAGATAGATAGATGGATAGATAAATAGATTAGATAGATAGATAGATGTTAGATAGGTAGGTAGGTAGATAGATAGGTAGGTAGATAAATTATAGATAGGTATATTATATACGCAGATAGATTATAGATAGATGTTAGATAAATAGGTTGATAGATAAATAGATAGAAAGAAAGCTAGATAGATAGATTATAGATAGATTAGATACATAGACAGATTAGATACATAGACAGATTATAGATAGATAGATAGATAGATAGATAGATAGATAGATAGATAGATAGATGTTAGATAGGTAGAGAGATAGATAGATAAATAAATAGATAGATAGAGGGATATATATATATATATATATATATATATATATATATATATATATATATATATAGAGAGAGAGAGAGAGAGAGAGAGAGAGAGAGAGAGAGAGAGAGAGAGAGAGAGAGAGAGAGAGAGAGATGATAGATAGATAGATAGATAGATAGATAGATAGATAGATAGATAGATAGATAGATAGATAGATAGATTGATGTTAGATATGTGGAGAAATAGATAGATAAATATATATATATATATATATATATATATATATATATATATATATATATATATATATAAAGAGAGAGCAATGATAGATAGATAGATAGATAGATAGATAGATAGATAGATTAGATGCATAGATAGATTATAGATTGATAGATGTTAGGTAGATAGATAGATAAATAGATAGATAGATAGATAGATAGATAGATAGATAGATAGATGGAGAGATGATAGATAGATAGATAGATAGATAGATAGATAGATAGATAGATTAGATACATAGATAGATTATAGATAGATAGATGTTAGGTAGAGAGATAGATAAATAGATAGATGGATAGATAGATAGATAGATAGATAGATAGATAGATAGATAGACAAGGGAATATCCTACACATAATATTATGGCAAGTTGCCAGAACATTTTGTTTAATAACTAGGAGATAACTTTCTTGCTGATTCTACTTGATGTTTATGCTGAAGTCAACAGTCCAAAACGTTCTCCTTTAGATGGATACAAGATTATTTTTATGTGATTAAATCATTATATCATCTCAAATGCAAGATGGTGGAGGAATTGCTGTTAGAGAATAAAAAAGTAATTTGGGACTGATGTAAATGCACATAGGGCCCTTGTAAATGATCAGCGCTGGCTATAGGGTTCGGATGTACGTGGGGACAGCCACGCCTGAAGAAAACTAAATTATTTTGTATCCACTTTTTCTTTTATTAGGCAATCAAAATATTTCTCAATAATAATATTAAAAAATACAATAAATTATATAAAAAAGCTGAGCAAGTACACATTGCTCATTTTAATTGGGTGTACTATTCCAATCAATGCATAAAGAACATGATAATGAATAACATTAGTTTCCGTTTGCACATAAACACAATTTAATATAGGGAAATAAACGTGTTCTTTCTAATATATATATATAATAAACACACACACATAATTTAAAAAAAAATAAAAAAAATCTTCTATATTCTCTTAAGAAAAAAAAAAAGTTTACAATTAGCAATTTTAGAAGACTTTACCCAGAATTTTTTTTTTCGTTTTTAAAGAAACACATTTTCTACATTTAATATTAAATAAAAGTATGTTTATATTTTAACCTTATGTCTTACTAGGCGCATTCATTTAAATATATCAGTAAAACAACTAAAAAAATGCAATAACAAAGAACCAAAAAATGTAAGTTACGGTACCTTGGAATAAAGCAAAACTTAGAATTTGTCCTTTTTAACGATCGCCCTAAAATAAGTTAAAAAAAAGCTGTAAAAAGTTAAAAGCTGTTATTTGCAGCACTCTACTGGTCGTAACTTTAACTACCTGTTATAAAATTTATTGGTGGTTTGTAAAGTATCATAAAAGTAATTCTCTTCCATCCGGTTGTTATACAAAGTTTCCATTGTACAGGGTGAGTTGAAACAACACCATCTTCCATTTAAGAGGGTAATCACAGACAGTAAGGGTTTAAAAAGCTATATCTTGTGCAATTCTAAGCAATAGAACCAAGAAAAGGGTGGTACAAAGTTTACAGAGAAACGAAATAGTAAAAAAGAAAATGAATAATGAAATTGTACTAAATAAAAAATAAAAAAATGAGTGTCAAACGTGGGGAGAAATGAAGATGAAGCCAATAACATTTACATACATTTTAAGAATATAATATATTACTTGCAACTGAATTAAAGTAATGTAGTAGAAAAATGCTTAAAAAGAATGAAGAAAAAAAAATGTTACGAATTTTATTGGCATGTGC
>NC_069501.1:1052565384-1052650384 GCF_027579735.1 Bombina bombina | reverse complement strand
ACGTCTATTAGACAAATAAAGTTACAAAACAAAATAGGCAGATGTACTGCATAATTCTGCATGAAATGTACTTGTCTGGGAGACACACAAACATACATAACACATATAAAATACACACACACATTACAGACACACAACCATACATAACACATATAAAATACACACACACATTACAGACACACAAATATACATTACACATATAAAATACACACACACATTACAGACACACAAACATACATAACACATATACAATACACACACACATTACAGACACACAAACATACATAACACATATAAAATACACACACACATTACAGACACACAAATATACATTACACATATAAAATACACACACACATTACAGACACACAAACATACATAACACATATAAAATACACACACACATTACAGACACACAAATATACATTACACATATAAAATACACACACACATTACAGACACACACACACACACATTACAGACACACAAACATACATAACACATATAAAATACACACACATTACAGACACACAAACCTACATAACACATATAAAATACACACACACAGTACAGACACACAAACATACATAACACATATAAAATACACACACACATTACAGACACACAAACTTACATAACACATATAAAATACACACACACATTACAGACACACAAACTTACATAACACATATAAAATACACACACACACATTACAGACACACAGATAAACGCACATTTACCTCATATTTCATATGTTTGCATAACTTTAGTTATTTAGGAGAAATTTTATTTTATTAAATATAAAGTATATTGGAACCTAAGATAAGGTGACTTACACAGATTGAAAACACTAACCAAGCTATATTAACTCAAATGGTATTTTGTTTTCCTCTTCAAAATTTAGCACGTACCGTAATAGTTAAATAATTTTGTTTAGATAATTTAATCTTATTCTTTATTGATAGTAATGATTTGATTGCAACTATGGTTTCTCTAAGTAAGTACTTTTTAAAAAAAAAAAAAAAATTCTACAACAAAACATTTTTGGATTTGTTTGTTTACATATGTAATTTAGTATATGTGCATTTTTTTTAACAAGGGAGTACAAATTAAGCACAGTTTTAAGAGAAATACAAATATTTCTGTAATTTAATAAGGTTAAGCTGTTTGCATGGATAGTATTTTTTCTACAGATGTCTGTTGAGATTTATATTCTTATTTCATCTTCTAATGTAATATCTTCACAGAGACTGTTTAACTGTTTTGTTTAAAATGATCACGTGCTGAGGTATTTTAGTAAATAAGAAATTGTCGTTTTCAAATATTTTTACTGACAGAAAACCTAATTTCGTGTTAAATATTATTAGTATCCATGAATATTTTATGTAGAGTCGATGTATTTGTTCATTTTGTTTATTCGATGTGCAATAAAACGCTCAAACCAAAAATAACAATGTATTTATTTAAATGACTATTCACTTAATAAGAAAATAAACGAGTTACTGATTTTTAGTGTTCATGATTTTTCTCTCTGCTGAATATATGGGGCAGTGTCATTTCCTCACTCCCTTGTTTACAATCTGTTAATAAGTTTATAACTTAAGTTCGCAGTTTTATAAATACAGTATTGCCAGTACACGAATCCCAATGAAAACAATAAAATATGAAATTTATTTTCTAATTTATTGGATCAGGTTATAAAGGGTAACTGGACTAAAGTCCCCTGAGCTGAAAATTCAATGGATGTTTTGCTGTTACACTGACAATGAAACACCTATCTTATGTTATAATTCTTTGTTGTGTTTTTTATCATATAAAATAAGTTACTAACAAGATTCATCTTTATAGGTGACCTCTGCTTCATATGTGGTACATTAATTTGAGATAATAATACAATCTGGTGAAATATAAGGAGATATTGTTGTATTCTTATGGGCATTCTTTGTTTATTTGTTTGTATACTGCCACCAAGTGACCAAATGCTGCTAAGCCAGCATATTTTATCTGAACTGGACAAATTTAACCAATGGAGGAGAACTTTGTATTAAATACATTTAGTTTTTTGGCTGTCAGAGCCAAAACCACCGATTTCATTGACGTCCTATTTGACAGCCAATAAGCTAAAGCTTAATTTTCTAATATTTTGAGGGCTGCATTAAAACACAAAAAAACAAGAAACATATATGGGAACTGTAATAGGAACCATCTGCAGCGGGGTGTTTCACTGTTTATAAATCTGATGCAATGCTTGGCAGAGATGGCCAACTATAATTATTTAGGATTTATTCTGGAAGTGTAATTTTGTGATATTAATAGTCTGCATGCAAATAAAAATAAAGACTCAAAGACAGCAATATATGTTTGCATAAATCATAGTTTATTTAAGATGAACACAATAGTCTGACCACATTTAAGTTTAAAATCATTATAAAAGACAAATGACTAATATAGGGTTGGTACTTAACTTTTAATACTTGTGTTTGAACTGTAAGGAGCATAATATGAAGACCTCTATTCAAGACAACGTGGTGTTGTAATATTTAATAAATCTTTCATGTAATTTGATATGAGACAGCAGCTTTCAAGACTGTAAATAAGAATAAAGTCCCTTAAGGTTAATGTATATGCAATTTTTCATTGTAAGGTTACCTTCTTCTTTTATATTTAATAACGTTTTGTCAATTAGTTTATGCTGCTGTTACTATTCAGTAAAGTCAAGTGGATTGAAAGTGTTATAATGTTTTTGCTTTTAACTTGTGACTAATATAATGTAGTATGAAAAAAAAAAAATCATTCACATGCAAAGTATTATTGGGTTCAAGTTTAGCAGCAAAGTCGTAAACTCCGGATTGTTTAAGGACTTCAGATGTTTTGTGTATCATATTAAAACTATAAATGCAACAAATATTATATGAACTTTCACAGCATCATTTTAGCAGATCGGAAATAAAACAGCAGACGTTGTTTTGTGCTGAACATCTTCAATGAAAATTACCCTATGTACTTTCACCCCAAGCACATATTCGATGTTTTCCAGATATCTCTTTTTATAATCCTTTGTATATTTTGGAAGTACCCGAATTCAGGAAGTTCTTTAAAGATATTGAAGAACTTTATTTCCAGATGGCAAGTGAAAATCTTCTTAGTCTACAAAAAAATATAAATTATGTCATTTTAATATACTCCCCAAAAAGATACAGTTGTATATTTTAATAACTAAACCAAATAAATAATAAGTTATGTTAAATATGTTGAAACAAAGTTTGTTGTATTTGATTTTTTTATTTTCAAGTTTCTTAATTTTAATGCCTAACAAAAAGTCAGCAACTCATGACAAACACTTTCTTAGTATTAATGGCATAAAATAAACTCTAATCTGTTTTATTAAAAAAATATTTATTTTTGAATTTCTTTGTGTGAAAATATTAACTTCCTCATATTTTGTAATATATAAACTAATATTATTACTAACTTTATTTAGTGGTGTTTCATTTATTGGTATTTAAAATCAATTTCCTTTTTTTAAACTAATTATATTATCATCATGTTTATATATATATATATGTTGCTTAACTTTATTCAGTTTTTTTTTTTTTTAGAAGATTTAGCTTTTATTTCTTGATAGAATTAGATTGCATAGATAACTATATTCTAATATTATTTAGATTATATAGGTATATGGTTTATTAATCTCCGTGAGTTTATACTATCTATCTATATGTGTGTATGTATATATGTATATATATATCTATATCTATATATATATATATATATATATATATATATATATATATATATATATATATATATATATATCTATATCTATATCTATATATATATATATATATATATATATATATATATATATACATATATATAGTGTGTGTGTGTGTGGTTACGATTAGGAAAGTGTGTTACAATCAACAGCATGTGAACAAACATATTTTCTGAAGTGTTAAAGTGCTTCTTTATATAAATGATCCCTTTTAAATATACATTAGTGGTTATAACATTGTTTTGTATGATTTTGAACAATTACCAGAAAAGAAACCTCTTATGCTATAGCAGAACACACTTAAGAAGATTAAATAAAAAAAAAATATAGCAGTAAATCAATCAGAATGTATTGTTTTATATTTTATGCATCTGGAAACCCTGCCTGTAAGGCTGTAATACCGGACCATATTAATCCTGATCGTCCAAGAACCCAGATAGAAAGTGACCAAATCAGCCTCTGATGAAGACAATGTAATTTTATTTAGGAGAATAAGAATCACCAGACAGTTATCATGCATCTCATGCAACAAATTGAATCCTTAATGGCATAACAGCTTAGCTTTGGTTAGACGCAATGTTTGGTCATAAATAAATAAAAAGTATGAACTCCGTTAAGCAATAAATTACAAATATAAATTAAAAAGGTGAAGAGCAAAGGTACTTAGTCTTTATATTCTCACTATGTGAAGTCCAACAACACAGCTCAGTATTAATTACACAGATTGTTTCACAGTATTAATAGCATACACATATATCTGTCTGTGTCTATATGTAAGGAATGTTTGTTTTAATTTGTGTCTGTGTATATACACATGTGTGTATATATGTGTGTGCATACCTTACATATGCAATGAGAAAGGTGTATGCATAAATACATAGACATATTTACTCGTGTGTGTATGTGTGTGTGTATGTGTGTATGTGTATGTGTGTGTGTGTATGTGTGTATGTGTGTGTGTGTATGTGTGTGTATGTGTGTATGTGTATGTGTGTGTGTGTATGTGTGTATGTGTGTGTGTGTATGTGTGTATGTGTGTCTCTATATATACATGTGTAACTTTGTGTGTCTGTCTTTCATTTACAATTGCAGGCAGTATGTGTTTAAAAATTACTTACTATAGTCATAGGGATACACACACACATTGAGTAACCATATTTTTATATAAGCACAAATTAGATGCACGTACATATTGTAAGTATTTATAAGACTAATATGTATAGTCCTATCATAATTTGTTTTCTCTTTAAATACGTTTACTTCTGATCTACTATTATACACGGTAGCATTAAATCCTTTTATCAGTCCTTGCATAGGGCAACGTGTTTATGAGACAGCTTGATGTTGGTTGGTGTTTTAAAATTATCCATAAAGCCAATAATCATTTCCAGTTGTTTGCTGATACAAAAAAAAGCCAAAAATAACTCTATTTAAGAGATGAAATACACTTTTGACAGTGGCAACTGAATTTCTAAAGCTTTGTGCTTGCTATAAAAACTGAATGTTTGTTTCCTCCTTAATTGGGAAGGATATAGAAAACACGTGTGTGGAGGTAATTATTTTGTAGCGATATATTCTATCAGCTAATCAGACCGTTAATTACAGAACTAAAAGCAAAATCACTCAATTTGTAATGTTATACCACGCTTGAATATGTTAAAAAAATAGATAATAAAGCACTAAACATCTTACCTGTAACTCTTCTTGTTGGATTCTTTTATTTTCTAGGCTTATATTAGTGTTTGTCTTAGGAGAGTTACTGCTCTGGGGGGAAATTCAGAGCTAAACACACAACTCAGTTCTTTGCTATACTGGAGCTGTTTCATAAACATCTGTTCTGTTAAATTCTGCTGAGCTTACATAATTGTGCTGGGAGTCATTTGAAGAGTGTACCTTCCAGGCAATTACCTACATGAGCATAGCAGTTTCTTTTGGCAAAATGATAAGTTCTGGAAAAAATATTTCTGAAATTATCCGTGGCACACCACATCAGCCTTCATATATTTACTGTAAGGGTTCGACTTCCAGCAAATTTATGGCTGTAAAACTTAATTCCTAAATTGCTGTATTGAAAATGCACAAACCATAGCTTCCTTTTGTTACTTCAAGTTGCTTGTGGTAGCCGGTTTTCTGCTCCCCATAAATCGACCAGTGCTTTAAGGGCTGCCCTTTGCTTATACTTGCAATAAAACACTAACTTTCCCAGCTAAAAAAAAAAAAGGGTCTTTTATAACCCAGATCTGTCTCTATAAATACTATTCCCTTACCCCAAAATTATCCACCATGCTTAAACAAAAAAACACAACACAAAGTTTGACAAGTAAATGTAGTTAAGGAAGAGTATTTTGGATAGATACCTAGGAAAATATCCTTTTTTTAGTTTAATAACCATGATGAATGGAAGCCAGGCGGCTAGGGCCCTTTTGGATTTCTCCCATATTCCAATGGCTATGTACAATAAATAGCTGATAAGCCGATAAGTGGCCAATGGAATAAGAGTTGTTAAAAGAAATCAAACGATTTTATGGCCTTATAACCAAGGCTTTAAAGGCACTAAAGCACATTCCAAATGAAATAACCTCATAAATACATATACAATCAGTGACATGCCATGCATATACCGATTTCTGATAAATGATATATGCATTTGTGCCTGTAGAATTTAGATATAATATATATATATATATATATATATATATATATATATATATATATATATATATATATATATATATATATATATATATATATAAATATATATATATAATATTCTAAAGGAAGTGAAGAATTGAAGAACAAAACAGAGAACTAATTACAAACATTTAGAGGTACAGAAATATAGACATTTACTATATATATATATATATATATATATATATATATATATATATATATATATATATATATATATATATATATATACAACGTGTACAAGAACAAAAACGCACGCACACAGAAACACACACACAAATATATATATATATATACCAATGTGTGTGTGCGTATATATATATTTATTTATGTGTGTGTATGTATATATATATATTGTGTGTGAGTATATATATATGTGTATATATATATATATATATATATATATATATATATATATATATATATATATATATATATATATATATATATATATATATATATATATATATATATATATAAAGAGAACTCATGTGAAGCACACTGTGTGAGTATACACATCATTACCAGTAGCAGGCATATTCTTGTATATTGTAATGCAGTGCAAAGTACAAATCAGGTCGGTAAACAAATTTGCATTACAACAACAAATGCAGACATACTACACTACAGATGAAATGACATTTACACCAAAGACATCTGTATATCAGGAAAACTTGCAATAAGCTACCTATAACACCAGGTTTCTGCTTTACTTACATATATGTGTCCCACACACTGGATGTGCAATTCCAGCCTCAAATGGTCTCTTTATTTTGGTATAAACTTTATTTTTTGTTGGTTGCACTCGAGGGAATGCTGCTAGTGTTATGCTAGGGCAATAAACGACCCTTTTTCGTCTGTTCTCATCTTTATGGTTTTATTGCCAGTACTTTGCTTTGTTGCTCACAGGAAAAAGATCGTAAAATCCTTCAGCATCCGGGTTTCTCCTCAACCCTGAAAAAATATTGCTTTTTTAACTTTCACAAACAGTGACTTTTAAGAATTGGGAGTGAGAAATCTGCACATCATACAACAGCAACAATGTAGGGTGCTGTAAATTATGTTTCTAATCTGTGCCCCCCTTTACAACCGAGGTCGTTCCATTCTAAACTCAAATCATTTCATTAAGGTTGATATCCGAGTGTTTTTCTTTTTTTATTGCAGTTAAAAGATAGTTTAAGTAGAAAGATGCAAGGAACTAATAAGGAAGGTGATTTTGGATTATGTGTGACATAAACAGATCTAAACAATTACAAAGTGTGACCTTTGCTCGAGTAAATTTACAATTTTTCAATGATTTTTTTGTAATTATTATACACATAATATCATTTTTTATGATGTAAATGTAATCAGTCCTTAATTTGCCAATAAACGTAAAAATAATAAATTCTATATATATATAAACTATAATAATTATAATATTACGATTTGTATTTACCTTTAAGACATATAAAATACGTTTATATTCCATAATGCATCATATTGATGGTTTAAAGATCTTTATTAAATATTTGTTGCACCGTGTCTTTTAATATTCAGGAAAATATCAAGAGAACATAATTACATTAAATTGTTTCACCATTAAATAAAAATAACGATTATAAATTGTAGAATATCTCTGTAGATATGATTTAATAAATGAGTTCTTATTATTGTATAGCAATATATATTTAATAATTAATACATTTAAAGAAAATAAACAACTTGTATCATATAATTACATATTTGCAAAAGCATGTATAGATCTGATATGTAAATACATAAATGACCACATCTATATATAAATGCTTACATATTTATGTATATATTTAAATATCATTATTTCTATCTGCATATACATAAGTCTGTGTGGGTGGGTGTTAGGTTTAACTCTTTGCTAAATTCCAGTTGATGTTGCATATATTTGCTTATATTAAGAAGAAAATGAAAATCTATTTGAGAAAATCTAATTGGAATATAGCTTCTCTGTTCTCTAGAGACTAAGTCCCAACATACAGTTAGTTTTTTTTTTCTCCAAACTAATTTTACATATCTAATTCCAAGTCTTACTTTGAATGTATACTTTCAACTAGGGAATCAACACAAGCAAAAACCAATTTTTTCCTTTCTTGACATCTCGCTTCCTATTGGCTACAAGTAGGTCAGCTGACTTTGTCATTTTGTCTGTCCTGGAGTGGAGCCGTCCCTATAACAATCTAGTTCAGACTACAAACTGGAGACAGAAATAAATATTAAAGAAATCTTACAGGCAGGTAAAGGAGAAGATATGAATTCGTATTTCACTAACCCCTCTTTATCCTGCCATTTAGCCAGTGGCCAAGATGTTATCCCAAATGTGGCCCTTAATTCAACTGCCTATGACCCTGTTAGGCATTTTTCCACTTATGGAGCAGCGGTTGCTCAAAATAGGATTTACTCTTCTCCATTCTATACACCGCAAGATAATGTTGTATTTAGCTCCAGCCGGGGCCCCTATGAGTATGGATCTAATGCCTTTTACCAAGAAAAGGACATGCTTACTAGCTGCAGGCAGAATTCAATGGGACACAATACACAGTCTTCAATTGCACAGGATTTTAACAGTGACCAAAACAGAACCAATGTCCAGGAACAGAAAACCAGCATTCAGATCTATCCTTGGATGCAGCGCATGAACTCCCACAGTGGTAAGTTTTACAGCTTGGAGATATAAATTAAATAAACTGAACCGTCTTTACGATCATCTCCCTAGCAGAACAGGCTCAGCTCCTTTTTTATGGCCCCATAAAAGCAATAAAGTAGCTCCTTTCACAGTTGCCGTTATAGGCCTTTTATTTGTTAAGTTGTTGCAAGCAAATATGGCTTGTTATGTTTATTCTAATTAAAAGACTTTGAAAGTGCAAAATATATGTTATAGAGTTCAACAAGGTTTGTTATTATTATTATTTTTAGGGAAAATAGTTTAATAAAATACTTTTTTTGGGGTGGGAGGGAATAACTTTAAATGATAAATGGATAAGGGATTTTTTTTTTTTTTTTTAAAGAATGAAGACGATTTATTATAGGACGTTTCACATGTATTAATAAATGTTTAGTTTAATTGTGTTTATTACATTAAGAGTAAAGCCCAATCAATTTTAATTAATTATATCAATACATATTAATGTTGAAATCTAGATAATTGTATCATATAATTAATTGGATCTAATTTGGCTTTTACAAGGGATCTGATGTCCCCATAGCATGGGTGGATTTTTGACTCACGAATTTTGGGCAGTAGGGCAAAAAAGTAGAGTCAAACGGGATAGGTAGCTATGTAGGTAGTAGTTATGTAGGTAGGTAGGTAGTAGTTATGTAGGTAGGTAGTTGTTATGTAGGTAGGTAGGCAATTGCATGTTTTCTCACTAATTATTTTCAGTTTGTCTTGTGTCTGGTTCTCTAGGAGTTGGGTATGGAACAGACAGAAGAAGAGGTCGCCAGATCTACTCCCGTTACCAAACCCTGGAGCTGGAGAAAGAATTTCATTTCAATCGTTATCTGACCAGACGCAGAAGGATTGAGATCGCCAACGCACTTTGTTTAACAGAGCGTCAAATAAAAATCTGGTTTCAGAACAGGAGGATGAAATGGAAAAAAGAAAGTAACCTGACTTCTACCCTGTCTGGGAGCAATGGGGCAGCTGCTGACAGCCTGGCCGGGGGGAAGGAAGAGAAGCGAGAAGATATAGAGGAACAGCCCAAAGAGTGAATGGGGATTCCCATCACAAATTCCACTCTCACTATAACCTACATCACCTCCTCCCCCGAGCTGAGAACATTGATTTGGACTGGCTGCATCAGAGAAAGCAACAAAAAGATATAAAATGATACACACTTCTATGTAGAGACAAATGTGGACTATCCAGTGAGCGAGAGGCACCTTACAGATTGACAGCTTGCGTAGGGTTTTCAGGCTGTAGGTCATATTATTCATTTATCTTGAATAAAAACTGTGTTTCAGAGTCACACATTTCCTTGTAAACAAACATTGCCTGCAAACAAAGGGACAAATCCCCCTGAAAGACTTTGCCTGTGTTTGTGTGTTTGGGATGGACCATGTACAAATTTAATGTCAAGAAACTCAAGCAAATCCCAAAATCTGCTCAGAGACCCCTTCCCTGTAAGCCGTGGCCATGTACTATTGCATTTCTCCCCGAGAATAGCCTGACTGTATTTAAAATGACACTTTGGATCATATTCCATATTACATACTGTGACAGTTAATGTGTGAAACTTATTTTTATTGTGTCCGTGATGTCAGTATTTATATTTCTTTTTAGCACTGCAATGTTCAATATTAGCAAGTAAATGAAGTTTCTTAGTTGTAGAAAAAAATGTTCCATCTTGTGTTTCACTTATTATGTATAAAAATCACGTCCTATGGACAATCTGTTAAGTATTTAATAAAATCGATATTATTTTTAATGCTTATTTGTATTATATTCCTTGTACAATATTGTGACCCATCTATTTTTTTTAAATGCAAATTTTACCTTTCTATGACCCTCCAGAAACTCACAAATTCACAGTAGTAGCTAAACATTTCTTTTCACTTTTTGTTGTCAACTTCCTAATCACATACTGTACTTTTATTGAGTGTTTTGTTTTTTACCCCCAGACTTTCACTATAATCCAAAAAAGTGAATAAATATGTTATATATATATAGAAACAAACCCAAGAATACTCATAAATCACACTATCATGAAAATGTGCAATGTCCACCTATAATACAATACAATATATTACGGTAGCGCACTAAATATACATCATAAAGTATATATAACTATCACGCCACATTATGAATTTTGTTTAATATTACACATTTTGCCTGACCACAAAAATATCATAGTGAATATCAGTTTTAAATATTGAACAAAGTCTCTTGATCAGTCAAAATTCTATCATAGTTATTTAGAGTTACAAAAATAATAGTAAATACTCCACAAATCGCTTGTGTCAAGATATAGTATGTGCCCCAATCAAATCAAACATAATAAAATTTAAATATATATAATATGGAAGATGGATTGAAACTAATTTCACCCAGGTAGACATATGTTCTATTTCATATTTTATGTAAATTTGATAGACATGTGTAGTTTTTAATGTTTAATGTAAATTTGATCAGAGAAAATTTATTACAAATCAAAAACTCCAGCAATGGGATAACTAGAGAAAAAAAACTTTTAAAAACTATAAATAAGCTGTAAAAAAAGCAAAAATATCAAACTGAACACAGTATTAATAGTTGCGAAGTATTTACCTAAATGTGGCAAGTTATTTAGCAATCTGATTCATCCAGATAAGTTTTGTGCACCAATACCTGGTGGAAGGTGTGACATCACTAAAATACAATATTCTTATTTTTTAAATAAAGTATGGTATCGGGACCTGTGATCTTTCAAGCACACACAAAAAAAACCCCCAAAAAAACAGACACCACTGCTTTCGCTGCCATGATCAAAAACACAAACATTTATTGAACACGAATGTTTACGAGATGTTTGGCAGATAACACATCTGCATTTTAGCGAACAGGCAAGAAATGCTGAACAAAGACAGACCCAAATCTGGTTTGTAGATCAGACACGTGCGCTACCCTTATCAGATCTTGTCTATATATAAATATCACTGCAAGTCATCGAAATATAGTTTATTATGTTTAATTACCAAAACCTATTTTAAGAAGAACCGCAGAACGGTAAATATGCAGAGAGGGTCATTGTAGTTAATTATGCAGTAATTAGGGAAATGTATAAGTAATTAAGACATAAACAATTTCTTGGGAATATCAAAATATTTATTAATAAGCCATTTGGGTGACCATAGGTGAAAAGGACAGTTCAATTACTATTTGGGGTATCACAGTAATTTAATATAAACAGGCTTTGGGGACATACATTATCCATCAGACTACAACGTTCAATAAAGCACCAACAATTTATTTTTATTAGCTGGGGGTATTAAAGGTGTAATTAAATATCTAAATATTTCTTATCCATTGACCTATCCCATTAATGGTGGTGAGGCCAAAACTAAGACGCCATACCGCGCTCTTGGCACCAGGTGACGCTGTGGTCTCATTGTCTCATTTTCCGTCTTGGGGCCTTCAGTTTGTTCTGCCAACATATCAGATACGTTTCACAGGCTTCCATCAATAACCTCCTGGGGTCATCAAGCCAAATTTATGACTGGCCAACAGAGTCACGTGATTCTATTTAAACATCCCATATTTGGGCAGAGCACATAGAATAAAGAAAGAGGAATCCCCAGCTATAAATTCTGCACTTTAGAGAACAAAACCCCTGAACTTCAAAGGGCCACAAATCAAGCATAATCAAAGGGTACAAAATAATAACAATAATCAGCAATGAGTTCGTACGTAGCCAATTCATTCTATAAGCAAAGTCAAAATGTTCCTGCCTATTCCATGCAAAATTATGGGAATTATGGATCTGTATCCGAGGTTCCGTCATCCAGGTATTGCTACAGTGGGTTGGATTTGAGCATTACTTTCCCTTCTCCTGGTTCCTCTAACTCTCTGAACGGTCTGGACATGCCTTCAAACCCCACTCCCAACTCTGCTGAGCGGCCTTCCTGTACAGTAATGGGCTCTTCAGGACATAGCCTGGGCAGAGGGGAGCAGAGTGCCCTGAGCCCTGGGATTTACAGTCAGAAACCTGGGAGCACATCGCTGGAGGACAGATCTAAGGGGATTGAGAACATCAAAGCTGAGCCGGTGCAAACAACTCCGCAAGGAGTTCAGCAACAGCAACCACCACAACAACAACAGCAGCAGCAGCATCAACAACCACCACAAATATATCCCTGGATGACCAAACTACACATGAGCCATGGTAAACTCTGTTCCTCATGATTTTGTTTCATAGGGTTTTGCATTGGTTTTTATAGGCCATACGGGGCAAATAATAAAAAAAACTGAGGTCGTAAATTTTACGACTAAGGCATCAATTGCTCGTAAAACTGTCCACTAAAAGGCTTAGAGGCTATAGACGCCCAAATTTATGACAACATAATTGGATCATAGGAACAAAACGTGTAGAAAAGACTATAATTCCATTTTTGAAGAGGGGGAGCAAAAAAAGAAAAGAAAAATAAAAGTTTTTAATGTAGTATTATTTACTGTTTTCGTCTAACTGGGGATCATATTAAGCTTACTAGCCGGTGTATATAATTAAAATAAAGTAATAATAAAACAACAACATGTATTGTATATATTTATATATATATGTATTTTATTTTTTTTAATGTGGGAATTATTTAAACTGTATTTCTAAAATTTGCAATAGTAACATCCAGTCATTAATTGTCTATGGAAATAAATATAACTTGTGCAGTACTATAATAAATATGCATCCATTTATTTTAATGTTTGTGTGTGTATATATATATATATATTTATATATACGCATACTTTTTCTTTTTTTAAGCTTTAAGCTAAAAGTCACCCTACCCTTTTGTTTCTAGAAACCGACGGCAAACGGTCCCGGACAAGCTACACTCGGTACCAAACCTTGGAGTTGGAAAAAGAGTTTCATTTTAACAGATACCTGACTCGCAGGAGGCGCATTGAGATAGCAAATAACCTCTGTTTAAACGAAAGGCAAATCAAGATCTGGTTCCAGAACCGAAGGATGAAATGGAAGAAAGATTCTAAAATTAAAAGCAAGGACTCAATCTAACAAGGCAAATGTCTAAAGCAATAGATAAAACTTAGTTTTATGAAAGCTACTTACTAAACTTAAACTTACATTTTTTCCCTTAAAGGGGGAGGATCAGGGGGGTACAAACATGACTTCATAAGTTCTAAGTCATTTCTAAATATTCCAATACCCCAGGTTAAAAAAATTGCACACCTGATTCTAGTTTTTAAAATCAAAATAGTGTATAGATCTGTATTTTGTCCATTCAGTGTTGAATTTTGACCAATTTTATTTAAAGGTGACAAACTAAAGGTTATTCCCTGCTCAGAATGTTTGTCCAAGCGGCATTGTGTTAAGACTTGCAAGCTGTCTAGGGTCATAGAAAGTTCTTTGGCAAAAAAAATGCTAATTAAGTCCCTGGGCTGAAAAGAGCAGGAAAGCTTGGCTGTATTATATTGTGCTTATAATAATAGGGATCGTAACTTAACTGACCAGCTTGATATGGAAAATACAAAAAAAAAAAAAATGAAATTTCTATCTAAAACTTGTTAATTTGTTAATAAGGAAATTATGGTTCACAGCAAACCTCTCATATTGTCTTCTCATGCACTTGTATAGTCTTTTAAATGACACAAATATGAAGTGAATTTGTTTGTTTGTTTTTTGTTATTTTTTATGTTACATAATAGTATGTCTTGTTTATTTTAAAAACAATTTGCATAAGGGCAAACATTGAACCCACTCTTTTATAACTACGACTTGATTTCGTTCATACACTTTGGTATAATTTGTTATAAAGTGTTTGTGTGCAACATTTTTAAGCATGTTGTTGGAGGAAAACAATCCACTGAACTTGTTTTATTGTGTAACTTATTATTTTCGTAATTAATGCTGAAGTGTATAAACCAATTTGTACATTGTTTTAATATAATCATTTTAGCCAGTTTTATCCGAAAATGTACGTCATATATTTATTGGTTGCAATTTCATATGTGATAAATCATGAAACCTATATTTTGTCATATTGAATAAACAACAAATAATATAAGAAGTACTATGAGGCTATCCTGTTCCATATATTTATTATTGTATAGCAAAGTCTGATGTGTGTGATATTTTAATCGGAATGATTTGGATTTTGGTTAAAGTGTCTGCTATCTTCTAATTAACCTGTTCACAATAACTAAATTAATTAAAGTAGGTGAAGGAAGTGCTAGTTTAGACCTACAATATACTATATTATTTTATTAGTAGTAAATATAATTAAGATGCATATACAATGTTGCATTTAAATTTGGATTTAAAATATACAGTGTCATTTATTTTACGTTAGGAGAGTTGAATGAATTATTTTCAGTTTCTTTCCTACACTGGATCTGCTATTGAGGTCATATAACCTTTCAATATAATATTTGAATTTAGTTTAACTTCATTATAGAATCCATTACAGTACGAGATTGGTTGCGCCTTAAATTCACATAAAAGCAAATCAAAACCAAATAAACATTTAAGTTTTTAAAAAAATACTAACTGAAATCTTAGCAAATTAAAGACATACCTTAAAAGTTCAATCTGAAGATCAGTTATCCACAGACTCTTACCAAAACTGTGATCTGCACAGTAGTTTTGTTCTGAATATTAAAAAAAAAAAAAAAAAACAACAACAATAAAATTGCTCCTTTTTGTCTTTGATGTGTAAAATGTAACTCTGGTATTGCTTGAAAAACTTCTGAGAAAATCATCCCATCTTCTTGTTATCTGTGATCTGGCCTGAGAACTATTTACAGTAAGGACAGATGCTTCGATTAAGTTAGTAGAGCCATAAAACTTTATAACACTTCCGTTATACTTTGTAGACAAAAGAGTAGCTTCCTGATATTGGGAGCCAAAAGTTCCTTTGAAGATACATCTTATCTATCAGAATTTGTCTAAACAAATACTTGTTTACATATCAAGCATAATATAATTTGTGGCCAACCTGAAATTATTATATGGTTTTTATTAATTAATATTACACCAAACCTAGACTATTTAGGACATTTTATATCCTCCAAATGCACCAACTCAACCATGGTGACGTCATCATCCCATTTACCATAACTTTCAACATCATTTCCCTTCTGAATCTGCAAGCAGAAAAATGTAACTATAATCCTATAAACTACTGTCAAACATCACTCATCTATAGTGATCTAGTATTGTTACATTGTGAAATGATCATCATTTAATATTAAGGTTCAAGTTTTTATGTGATAAATTGTCTAAAGTTAATATTTCTAGTTAAACTGGAAATATATTAAACAGAAAACACTGTGAGCTAACTTACCTTAGTGTCCACCTGCACTATCTATGCTATCACAGAGACCTATTTTCCTAGTCTATGCATTCAATAATAAATGTGAATTAACAAGGCATTACTGCGAGTTCATACAAAGTGCAACTTCCTGGTTCATTTCTCAGACGTGTAAAAAAAAAATCACAAACGATTAAGGAGAAAAAAAAGCCACACAAGGACTTACCTTTCCTTCCATAATTGTGATCCCTATATTAGTAAAGTAATCTAAAAAATATGTATAAAACTATGGGATCCATTTCTTTGAGGACCAGTGCTTTTAGTTAAAGAGAGAACATTAGGACAAATACTCCAGGCTTCTTTGTGAATTTAGTAGTTTAAAACTTTTGAAGGTTATTTATGTGGATGGCCCTAAGGAAAGGCCCTGAATGGCTCTCCTGGAACACGTGATGTCATTAAACTAAGTTTTATGGTTTGGGGGAGCTGACAAAGCTACAATGTATTTACATCATATATAATCTTAACTGTCCACCATCGCAGCTGCTAGGGCTCTTTAATGCAGGGACAGTGGGACAAGGCAGTTAGTGTGTGGAATACGTCGCCTTCAGAAAGCTCCTACAGCTCATCAGCCATAAGGACCTTAAGCAAATGGAGTAAGTTTCTATTTCTTTCTCTCTAATCTTTACAGGTGAAATTAATGCTAACATATAATTGTATGTAACTACTTATGGGAGATAGCAGTGGCCCTTTCATATTTTCTGAGCTTGTTTTCAAACCCCATTCAAATTTTGCATAGACCTATCAATATTTTTTTTTCTGCATTGTGAAAATAAATAGAAACATTCTTTTTTTTTCTGAAGAGAGAGATAGTTGTGGCTAAAACCTTTCTGAATTTGCTTGCGGTTTTGTTGAGATGATTTACTGCACTGATTTGATTTGCTGAAGTTCAGTACAGAGGTGATATGTAAAAGTTTGTGGACTTTAAGAAAAGTTTGTGCAAGTGCATGCGCAGTCACAGAGAGTTAATCACCTAGAGCTCTGTAAATTTTAGTCTACTGTACTTGGTATGGATTCCTACTTGACAGGTGTGGGAGAGAGAGAAAGAGAGAGAGAGAGAGAGAGAGAGAGAGAGAGAGAGAGACAGAGAGGGGGGGGGGGAGAGAGGACTTTTTTCTTATATATATATTTAAATAATCGAATAGAATAGATGATGAAGTATTTTGTATTATATTCCTTAGTGAATTGTGGTCAGTTTAAGTTTTTGATGTTACAATATACCAGGGAGACAGCATTTGTTCTCAGAGTCTAAAAGCCACTGTTAGCAGCGAGTGCAAGAAGAGGGCTGCTCTAGGTAGTTAAATAGTTTATTGAGAAAAGAACTGGCTTACCCGGTGCCGGATTACTGACTGCCTCTTGTTATACAGCAATGTTTCAGGTGCGCTCTGAGTGCTCAACTGAGCTCAAAACAAGTTTTTTTTCTTTTTGATGCCTGTTGTAAATACTTTGGATATTTCTACATGGATTCGGGCCAAATTCACATCAAAGGAATAAGTTGCATTATTGTATAATTACCTTAGCAGAGCACAGAACTGTATACACACACTCACAATGGTATCTAAACATGTTTACACACATAGTTACTTATATCCAAAAATGTACACACACATTTACATATAGCTAGACATCCACACACACACTTATAGCTAGACATCTATACACACACACACAGTTACTTATAGCTAGACATCTACACACACACACAGGCACATTTACTTATAGCTAAACATAGTAACTTATACCCAAACATGTACACACACATGTACTTATAGCTAGACATCTACACACACACACAGACACATTTACTTATAGCTAAACATGTACACACATAGTTACTTATATCCAAACATGTACACACACATTTACTTATAGCTAGACATCTACACACACACACACACACTTACTTATATCCAAACATGTACACACATACACACACAGTTACTTATAGCTAGACATCTACACACACACACACACATTTACTTATAGCTAGATATCTACACACACATTTTCTTATAGCTAGACATCTACACTCACATGATCACATAACTTAGAACTGAGTGTGTGCGTATGTTTGTAAAATATACAGTACATACAGACATAAATATAAATCTACAATACATACTATCAAGCTTAGAGTGACACACACACATACATATTACACACACAAACACACACACTAGTATACATATAAATCTACAAAACATACTATCAAACTCATACTGATACACACACACACTAATATAAATATAAATCTACAATACATGCTATCAAACTCTTACTGATACATACACACACACTAATATAAATATAAATCTACAATACATGCTATCAAACACAGACTGATACACACACTAATATAAACTACAATACATACTATCAAACACAGACTGATACACACACTAATATAAACTACAATACATACTATCAAACACAGACTGATACACACACTAATATAAACTACAATACATACTATCAAACACAGACTGATACACACACTAATATAAACTACAATACATACTATCAAACACAGACTGATACACACACATACAGATTATAAATTGAACCAACTGTATTTGGGACCTTCCAAGCAACACAGGAACATTTGTACTCCATAAACTCCATAATAAACTTTAGCAGTTCAGACATGTCTAATTCCCTTCTCTAAACAATTTATAAATTAGAAATTGAACAACTTAGATATGCACAGTCGTTTTTATTATGGTTAGTAATTACCCTTTAAATTTATATCTGAACAAATAAAGGCTGCTGTAATTTTACCTGTAATGGAAATGTAGACACACCTTATTTTAGTACTCACACACTCATGGTAATATTTTTTATTTCACAGCAATTACATTTCATTACAGTAGCAATGAACTCAATCCAAGTTTGCGCAGTATATTCATAAAATAATAGTAACACACCTAGTCATAAAAAAATAAATAAATAACATTTTATAGTGGAAGTGTAAACACTTAAAAATATGTAATTACTTTCAATATCCTAACACTTTCTCATGAAAATAGGTAATATAGTTACTTCGTTACAGACATAAACAATTAAAATTGTATTAGTCAATTTGACACGAAGTGTATTTTTATTGTACTGGGGTAATTATATAATATCCGATATTTTAATGAGCATTTTTTTCCCCACTAAAGATTATTTTTGACAATAAATACTATAAAACACAATAGTTTTAAGTTATTATAATTTATGACATTTATATTTTATTAACTGCAAGTGTTAACCAATTACTTAGAATGGAATATGCTTAATTTATATGTTAGATTGGGTGATTCTGTACTATACTAATATAAATATTGTTAGGTCATTATCTATCTGTAGGAAATAGTGTTTATTTAAATATATATAGCGACCAAAAACCCGCAGGCACACCTGAAAGTGAGAACAGCCAGGTTACCAGGGACTCCCCAGTTTTCCAAATTAGATTGAAAAGAGTTTATTTGGGGCAACTCTGATGACAAGTTGCCCAAAAACTTTACTATAATAAATTATTTTCTCTTTAAATTCAAATGTTTAAATAACCACGTGCTTCATTACACAGAGGAAAAATACAGGACAATAGACATTGTAAGGGATATACAAACTGGGTACATGAAATAGATACCCAGAGGACAAGACTCTAATAAATGTAAAATAAAAAATGAAACTGCCCTGTGGCTCTGTTATTAGAAAGTGTATTTACTTTTACAATTATTTGTCCTACTTGTATGGTGATATTCAACTTCTAAATATCTGTCCAAGGACCATATTTTTCCAATTCTGTTAGTGACTGCATTGTTTGGTTATCAGGTGTGACAAACGTATATCTGTATAGTGAGCTGCAGTTAAAAGGCTCAAATGTATATAATAGATACCTTTTATGTTTACTCTACCCATTTCATAAGGGAAGAAAAATTCTTACTGCAAATTTAAATCCAGCATATATATAACAAGAAGGTTGGCATTTCAGGACCTCTCAGGAAATATAGATGACTGACCACCTTTCTGTTACAACGCTTATGCTAACATCCAAAAATATATGTAGATAATTATATGGATAGCTAACCCCCCATACTGATATTCGGGTCCAAATAAAGACATATCCAATAAAAAAAAAACAATCTCCAAATTGTCACATGGACCTGATTCACTAAATATTTGATATAAATATATTGTGAATCAAAATAGTAGGACAACTTAGAGTGTGGATAATTTTCTTAATGGTGAGTTCTTTGAATAGTTAGTGGATCTAGGTTACCTATTACTTTGATGTCTACAGTCTTTGTAGAGAAATGTTTATTGTCTATAGTTTGAGTCATCTGGTCTGATTTAGCAGTATTAAGATTAGGAAGGTATAATTTGGTGGTGTATTTAGTGCATACTCAGTACTATGGGTGAAGTAATCATATTGTATAAATATAGATCCCCTTTGTGTGTTCTTACACAGACGTGCACGCGCTCGCGCGCACTCCCAGTGTGTACAGTAGTGCACAGTGACTATGTTAGATCATAGCAGTGTTTGAAAGCTTAGATCACAATATGTCCTTGTGCAGGGAGACACAGTTCATTTACCACCTGGTAATCTCATTTTAAAGTGTCTGGGAACTCTGCCAATGCTTTATCATTATTGCAGCAACAAGCAACAACATGATTGTTAGGTTTGGTACTAGACACCTATACATTTCCGTCTTTAAGACAGAGCTAACAAGTGGTTAAAGTACAAGATTTATGAATTTCGGAAATGTTCTGGTTTCATCTTTGTCTTCCTATTTAAACCTATCCATTAGGGGGTCGGTTTTCCTTCTTTAGAGTTAATTAAATCCAGAAAATATGTAGCTTAATATGGACAAACCAGCACTGATTAAAGGCTGGTGGTTGGGATCTAATTCTGAGAGTTGCAGTTTATTTTGTTTTATGTTGTTGATATATTTTGTATCCCATTGACTACTGAATAATGAACTGAAAATACAATGTGAATTTACAATACAGACACTGGTAAGTGGTCTAATTGCAATACTGATGCTGGCTATAGATATAGTTTGTTCAAGGAAAGTCACCAGGCCAGAACTAGTAAACATTTTTTAAATTAGAATTTCAGGAACTGAAGGGCCAGGCGAGGTTAAACATATTTATATATATATATATATATGAAAATATTACATCAACTGAGAATGAATATATGAAGTGAGGAAGATGTTTGGTGTATAAGTAGGAGGTACATTTTAACACACAGTTCTTTATAGGATAATAATGTTCCAGAGTGATGCCATTAAATAAAACATAAACGATTTCTTAATATATCTATTTTATCTATCTATCTATCTATCTATCTATCTATCTATCTATCTATCTATCTATCTATCTATCTCTCTATCTATCTCTTTATCTATCTGTCTGTCTGTCTATCTATCTATTTATCTGCCTGTCTATCAGTCTGTCTGTCTGTCTATCATCTATCTATCTATCTATCTATCTATCTATCTATCATCTATCTATCTATCTATCTATCTATCTATCTATCTATCTATCTATCTATCTATCTATCTATCTGTCCTGTCTATCTATTTATCTGTCTGTCTATCAGTCTGTCTGTCTGTCTATCTATCTATCATCTATCTATCTATCTATCTATCTATCTATCTATCTATCTATCTATCTATCTATCTATCTATCTGTCTGTCTATCAGTCTGTCTATCTATCTGTCCTGTCTATCTATCTGTCCTATCTATCTATCTATCTATCTATCTATCTATCTATCTATCTATCTATCTATCTATCTATCTATCTATCTATCTATCTATCATCTATCTATCTATCTATCTATCTATCTATCTATCTATCTATCTATCTATCTATCTATCTATCTATCTATCATCTATCTATCTATCTATCATCTATCTATCTATCTATCTATCTATCTATCATCTATCTATCTATCTATCTATCTATCTATCTATCTATCATCTATCTATCAATCTATCATCTATCTATCTATCTATCTATCTATCTATCTATCTATCTATCTATCTATCTATCTATCTGTCTCTCTCTCTCTGTCTTATCATCTATCTATCTATCAATCATCTATCTATCTATCTATCTATCTATCTATCTATCTATCTATCTATCTATCTATATATCATCTATTTCTCTATCTATCTATCTATCTATCATCTATCTATCTATCTATCTATCTATCTATCTATCTATCTATCATCTAACTATCTATCTATCTATCTATCTATCTATCTATCTATCTATCTATCTATCTATCATCTATCTATCTATCTATCTATCATCTATCTATCTATCTATCTATCTATCTATCTATCTATCTATCTATCTATCTATCTATCTATCTATCTATCAATCAGGAGACTTGTAGGAAAGGTAGATCCTCTGACCCCTCTTAATGAGTATTTATGTCAGCCCAACATAATGCCTCACCAACACCAACAAACGTTCGTTTCTTTGAAACTTCAAAGTAGCCTGTAATTCATGTTTCATATAAGGACATAAATAATGAGTTCCGTGCTCTTGCAATCACCCTGACATTTTGGTCAGGAAGTTGGTTACCATTTATCCATTGATCTGATAACATTTGGTGTAACAA
The DNA here is from genome assembly GCF_027579735.1 of Bombina bombina. Taxonomy (NCBI): domain Eukaryota; kingdom Metazoa; phylum Chordata; class Amphibia; order Anura; family Bombinatoridae; genus Bombina; species Bombina bombina. Next base: position 1,052,627,266 of record NC_069501.1, on the reverse strand, counting down.
AAACAGTACAGAATGCCATACTTGTCTCAAGTTGTCTCTAAAGAATGAAATGAACAGTTTAGCAAACTTCTAATATTTTTCAGATTATGAATCCTAATGGAATTTGCAGATGAATGTCTCACAATTCCAACTTGGAAGAAATATGTTGCCATTATTTTTAATACTACTAGAGTCAGAATAAATGTACAATGATATTTCTAGTTTACATAATTGTAACGTTTTTAGTGATATAGATACCTGTAATATTGATTTTCTGTGTATTATTGTTTATGAGAACGTGTCCAGACCATTAAATATTATATAACAGTGCGATATTGACTGCATCTTTCACTAGAGGAAATTCAATACATTTCTGTTTTACATGTGAATGAGGCTATTTTAAAATATTACATATTTAAAGGGAGGTTCCAGTGCCTACGAAAACGTCGTTCTTGTGGTGCGACCAAAAGGGAAAGAGTAGTCATCATTAACTGATGATTGACTATCAGGTGTATACAAACGTTAATTTGGAAAACAATGTCAGTTCTTAGAGGGTTTTATGGACTATAAAATATATATTATAAATAAATTATCCACATGGTGTTTCCAAACGAAGTTTAAAGAGATACTCTCTAAACTCCACTTGCATCTTCTTAAAGGGACATGCAAGTGTAAAATAAAAATGCTCTTATATGTTAGAGCATATACTTATTAAACTATTGTTTGCATATTACATTGTATTTTATCCCTGCATATGGGTTGCTTACATATTAAAACTCAGCTAAAGTGCAGCAATGCACTACTAGGAACTAACTGAACACATGTTTAGCCAATGACAAGAGGTGCATGTGTGAAGCAACCAGTCACTGGTTAGCTCCCAATAATGAATTGCTGCTCATGTAGCTACCTAGATATTTTTTTAACAAAGGATAGCAATAGAAAAAAAGTCAATTTGATAATATATTTACATTAATAAGGTATTTGAAATGGTACACTCTAACTGAAACATGAAAGAAAAAATTTAATTTCATGTACCTTTAATACAATTACATGAATGTCACATAAAGAAAGCTCGGGTTGTGGCCAGATACTAAATACATGTCAACAATCACTTAAATGCTCACAAGTAGTATATATAAATAAATGCCAGTTCCAACACATTCCCATTCCTATACACATTGTTAAAGGGACATGAAACTCCAAAGTTTCTTTCATGATTCAGATAGAACATAACATTTTAATCAAATTTGAAATGTACTTCTATTATGAAATTTGCTTCATTGTCTTGTTATTCTTTGCTGAAGGAACATTGGCAGCTAGTTGAACACATCTAGTTACAAGAGACAAATGTGTGCAGGCACAAATCAGCAGCTAGCTCCAACTTGTATAGGATATCTGTGTATTCTTTTTCAACAAGGGATACTAATAGAACAAAGCACATTTGAAAATAGAAGTGAATTTAAAAGTGTCTTAAAATTACATGCTCTATCTGAATCATACAAGTTTAATTTTGACTTTACTATCCCTTTAAACACACAAACCTATTGTGGCGCATGCACATGTAAGATGGGGTATGCATATATTAGTGATCGAAAATTTCAAATATTGTTTAGGGAATTGCTTTTACACTGATATGTCTTTAAATAAAAAATTCTGATGTGTATCAATAAAAAATCATTTGGAGTAAATGAAAGGTGTATTATATGTTATTGAACATAGTTACATCATAATCATCTACTACCTAAACAATAATGAAAATATACTCTCTGAAATGTAATAATATATGTGGCTGCTTTTTTTAGATAAATAGTACAAAGCAACTTTGACTTATGTGTTTGAAAAACTGAAAGTGGTTGTGTATTTTTTATTGCAAGTGTTTGATTTCAAAATTCTATTGAACCTACAATGCCAAAAAGGGATAGTGAATACCATTTTAACTTTTATGAATGTGACAGAGCATGCAATTTTAAACAACTTTCCAACTTACATCTATTTTCTAATTTGCATTGTTCTCTTCTTATCCATTTTTGAAAAACATACCTAGACAGGCTCAGTAGTAGCAATGTACATACAGGGAACTAACTGCTGATTGATTGCTGCACATATTTGCTTCATGTCATTGGTTCACCTGATGTGATCAGGTACCCTTTAGTAATGCATTCTGTTCCTTCAATAAAGGATTTTGAACAAATGAACAAATTTGATAATAAAACTCAATTAGTATGTTGTTTAAAATTGTATGCTCTGTCTGAATCATGAAAGAAAAAAAAACATTGTATTTCATTCCCTTTAAAGTCACATACACTGCATCTGCTGACTTGCTATATTTAGAGCTTCAAAACCTAACTATAGAAAGCCTCAGATGTAAAATGGGTTGAAACCTATATTAGTGTCAATTGCAAACATATATTGTGTCAGCTGTGTAAACTCAGTGCTAGGTAGATTAAAAAACAATCAACCAACTAATCAGATTTTAGACTGAAGGACTTGTTTGGAGGTTGGTCAAACTCATCTGTTCAATATTGAAACACTTTACTTTAAACCAGGACTGGTCAACTCCAGTCCTAAAGCACAACCAACAGTGCTGGTTTTAATTTTCTCCCTGCAAAGAAACACACACTAAACTCACATTCTAGCAGACATGTTTTACAGACAGATTGTCTTCCATCCAAAATGTTTTCTGTACAGTTAAATTTTACAGGATAGACCCACTTGAGGTTCAAAACCTCTCCGCTCAGGTGAGATAATCTAAAATAATCCTTCAGCACTCTAGTGAAATTTTCAAAAGGCAGATCTTGCTATAGTTCTCAAAGGTGCATTTATATATGTGAAAGAAAAACAAGGCCAGTGCAATATAGCATTGCATGTCATGGTGGTTCTGCTGAATTTACACTTTGTCCTTAGTACTTTCTATCACTTTACACTTCAGATGAACTTTTATTACATTTAAACTTTGCACTTTCTTTTTTTTGTATTTTATTTTGTATACAGCTGTGCATTTAGGATTTACGATTTCTGTGTAACTAACAAATTAGTCTTATACTTTGTATATTTATGTGTATCTTTTATAAATTACATTGCACATTGCACTTAAAAACTGTTACCTTCAGTTTCCCAGGGAGCTTCATTACTTTCTATGTGCCAGATAATCAAACATTCTCTAGTTTTGAAAGAGATTATAGTGCATACGTCACAGGGACTGAACTCACTGTATTTTCAAATAAAAATGGAGGAACCTGGAAGTCCCAGAGAGATGAGAGATGCCTTCCATAGAAAGTAATAAAGTTCTCTGGGATATAAAATTTCACATGGGAGAGAGAAGGTAACTGGAGAACAACTAGGGCTGATTTAAAGGCACAGTTTGCATCAATTACAAATTAAACTGAAATGTTTTCACTACAATTTAACTTGCTTTTGTCTATATTTTAGTATATATTACTTTTCTATTAGTTAAAATAAGTGTATTGTGAATTTTGAACAAACTTCACCTGCATACAGCTAGCGAGATAAATCAGTGAGACCGGTTTGTTTAATATGGTTAGAAAATTTCACAAGACTTGTGAGAAATATTCAGACATACCCTGGGAACGCCCCTGTTCAGCCCAAAGAACTGCCCTGTCCCTCCCACTTTCTGAAACTGCCAGTCTTTGTTTACATTGAAGCAAGTACAAAGAGCAATGTCATTTGTAAAATATACACAGAAATATATAATGTATTCTCCTAGTTTGTTAAAATAACACAGAAACATTTGAAGCAAAATCAGAATTTGTGAAATCACTGCTAGATCGAAATCGAAATATATTAAAATATAAATGATAAAGTGCAAAGCTTAAATGCAGTAATAGTGAAATGACCCGATCTGAAATGTATAGTAGTATGAAATGCAAAGCACATAGCATGCAGTGCTATATTGCACTGGACTTGTCTCTCATTCACATACCTAAATGAGAGAGATCTCACAGTGCTGGAGAGTTTCGTCATTTTTCTTTTGAGCATTCAGTGAGTTCAACCCTGTGAAGTCGAAACTACAATTTCTCTCCAAGCTGGTGAATCCTTTGAATATCAAAAATAGCTGAATTGTAGAAAAATCTCCAAGGTGGCTGTTATTTACATGCAAGTTTGCCAGCTAACTGACTACTAAAGGGACATTCTGGTCAAAATTGAAATGCACATAAATGAGCTCCACCCTTGAATTGAAACATACTTGCAAAAATGCTTCTTGTAGAAGTTATCACTGTTTTAGTGTTAACATTTTTCTCTGCACGTGTATGTAAAGCATAGCTAGATATTCTCAGTGCACCAGCATTTTACATACTGCAGCTGCTCAGAGCAGGGGCAAAACTACAAGGGGTGCAGAGGTCGCAACTGCAACTGGGCCCCTGAGGGAGGGGGCCCAGCTTAAAAAATATATATATTTTCCCCCCAATAAAAAAGTTGACCTGCCACTGCCTGCACTGATACCATGTGAGTGTGACATGATGCCTCACTGTTGTCTCTGACTACAGGGGTTAGTGTTTCTGTTTTACCCATTGGTGTTTATGTGTGTGTGTATGTGTGTATGTATGTGACAGTGTGTGTATTTGTGCATGTATGTATGTGTGTGTGTATGTTTGTGGAACCAGCAAATTACAGACCTTGTTACTACAGCATGGGGGGCGGGGGGTAAACAGTGTCACTATACAGTACTACTATAAACAGTATGGGGGGGCTGGACCATGTTACAGACTACTGTGGTCACTTTATAAAGTACTGGGGTGGGTAGGGTCAGGCCAGCCATCTCACCGGCAGATTAAAGACTGTGTCACTAACTCACTATATAGAGTACTGGTGGGTTAAACAGTGTCACTATATACAATAATAGGGGGTCAGACCATCTCACAGACTGTGGGCACGGGGTACCTCCTTTTGCAGACATTTAATTTGATTCACATTTTTTTTTTCTGTGTTAAATGTAAAAAAAAAATTAAAAAAATAAAAAGATATGTATCAAATTCACCTGTTTTTTTGGGGGGAGGTGGGGGGGCTTCTTAGATTCTTGCACCTGGGCCCTGTGGTTTCTAGTTACGCCTCTAGCTCAGAGTGCCAGTGGGGCTTTTATCATGTCAGCAATTAACAAATTCATAAAATGCTGGTGCACAGTGCATACATAAATACATGAATATTTTGCTAATACATGTATAATTCTAAAATGCTTATTTTCAAAACTGAAATGCATTCATGTGGATTCCAATTGTGGCTGGAATGTCCCTTTAAACTAAAATAGCCAGCTTGCAAATTGGTTATCCATAAATAACTGTCTTCCAACAGCTTGTTAATTCCTTTTGACTTTGTTGCAGAATTCAGGGCTTTCAAGTTGTATGAACTGCATTAGCTAACACTATATTACAAAACACTTATTGTAGAAAGCCTTATTTCTAAAATGATTGTAAATAAATATTTTGGCATTCTATATGATGACATATATTTCTGGCAGTCAAGTATTCATTTTAAAGAGAGAATGTATACTACTCTATGATTGGCTGATGGCTTTCACATGATACAGGGGGCCAGCAAATAAGGAAAAAATAAATTTGTGAGAAAAAATCTACTACTGATTTGAAATTCAGAGTAAGTGTTGTTGCATTGTCTTTTTATTATGCACTTGTTACTTATACAATTCTACTGTATTTAGTGGTCCTTTAAAGGGACACTCAGGCTTTATTAAATTTTCATGATTCAGATAGAGCATGCAATTTTAAACAACTTTCCAATTTACTTCCATTAAAAAAAATGTGCACAGTCTTTTACATTTACACTTTTTTTGAGTCACCAGCTCCTACTGAGCATGTGCAAGAACTCAGACTATACGTATATGCATTTGTGATTGGCTGATTGCTATCACATGGTACAGGGGGAGTGGAAATATACATAACTTTAAAATGTGTTAGAAAAGAATCTACTACTCATTTGAAATTCAGAGTAAATGCTATTGTATTGTCTTGTTATCTTGCATTTGTTGATTATGTAAATCTGCTGTGTTTACTGGTCCTTTAAGTATTGGCTAAAGAAAAGCTGTATAAGCATAGCCAGCTAAAGAAATTCGACTTCCAATGGGAAGTTGGAGAGATAAGTAATGAAACGTTCATTTTCTCTGGGCTTTGGTATCCAGACAGAGATAATATAATTATTATGATAATATAAAGAAGCGTGTTTGTTTACAGAAAGTGATATAATAATAACAGCTGATTTCCCTGCAAGCTCAGGCCATTTTAATAGTTTGTGGTTTCAAAGAACACAAAAAACTCAACTATTTCATATACAAAAACAAGCCTAAAGAAACAATTTTTCATACATTTTATGCTCTTCAATTGGTATAACAAGCTATTGGAAACACATTGGGCCAGATTACAAGTGGAGCAGTATTTTGCTCTCCAGCTCGCGCGCTAACTCCGCTAGAAGTAAGCTTTTTGCGTACGTTGGGTAGCACTCATATTACAGTAATAAGTTGAAAATTAAACTGTTTTCCCTCGCGTGCGTTAACGTATTTCCCCATAGAAGTCAATGGAGCCAAACTTATGGGGGGAGGGGTGGAAACACCCTTCTCGCGTGCAAACCTGATTGCATATTCTCAAGTGCACTAACCGGACATTGAAATATAAATACACAGTTAAACACTTTATTAAATAATATTATTGCACTTATATGAATGTCTATACATGTATACATATGTACTTATGTGTTTATATCTGTATATATGTAAGTAAATACACATATAAATTCATAATTAGATATGTACACACACACACACACACACACACACATATATATATATATATATATATATATATATATATATATATATATATATATATATATATATATATAAATATATATATATATATAATATACACATACAGGCATATACATATTATTTAGACATGTATATGTATGAATTTCTATGTTAAAGCCCTTTCCAGTCCTTTTTTTTCTAACACCTGATACCTCCTATCTTTGAGCCCTTATAACTTTTCTGTGCTACAATCAGATAGTGTTATTATGAGTGTTACTGTACATTGTAATGTATTTTTGATGTGTTTTGTGACACTTTTTTGTTTTATGAAACATTTAACCAGAGCTCCGAGGACGTGCTATCCTAACGAGCATTAACTTCAATTGCGCTCAAATGATCACTTTTATTTTCAACTTGTAATACTAGCGCTACACCCAATGCAGGCAAACAGATGCAATAAACTCCTTTTCTCTTGTACGTATCTGTTAGCACGCCACTCGTAATCTGGCCCATTAAGGGAAAAACTATTTTACAGTACACTGTCCCTTGGCCTTAAGGCATACATACTTCTGTTTAACAGTAGTGAGACTGCATTAATAATAATACTGAATATAAATTAAACCTAAAGACCATTTATAACCAAATTTGCACTGACTCAGCGTGAGGAAGACTCCCTTAGATAGTCAGATAGTTGGACTCCAGTGAAAGGATGAACCATAGAAGAAAAGAAACTAGTTTTCAAGACTAGAACATCAAAAGGTGTGATCAATCCTTTCAGAACTAGGATAATTTGCTCCTCAAATACCAATGGTCTTTTATGTGCTATGTTATGTAACAGCCTCCTTGATTGGTTTAGGGAGTCTGTGAGGGCAGAATAAAAGTTAGGGAGCCAATTGGAAACCTACACTTGTACTATGACCTCCTACTTCTAAAGATCTGTGCATTGAAAAGCACATATCTTTAGACCATCTGGTCATGTAGATATATCAATGCAGTTCTTTAAAACAAGGACTGTGTGATGTATATAAACAACCAGATGGTAGTTAAGAGGTTAATTATGGCCTGGCTCTATATACAATCTGTCTCTGATCATAAATTTCCATTACATGACAGCTATAGAACAGATACACTCAATTAACTCTTTCAAAAGATTTTTACTGTGCAACAAGCCATTCTTAAACTCATGCTTTTTCCAGTGGAAAAAAATACATTTTTTTGTATTGGTTTTCAGATGACTTTGCACCTGAAAATTCATCAAATCCTTTGCATTGAGAACAATTTCTAAATAATCCAGTTCATCAGACAATACTTTCATGTCATTTTTCTCATATGTTTTTCAATTGTCTAGAGCAGCCTTACACTCTTGAGAAAACCCATTGAGACCTTTTTTTTTTTATAAGCCATATCTTTGTCTTTTGTCTATTGCAGGCATGGTCAGTTTATAAGTAAAATGTTAAAATAATGATAAAATCACACTTTTAAACTGTTAAACATGTCCAGAGATAGATGATAATAATCACTTTTTTTTGCTATTGCTTTCTTATTGTCAGTCAAAAGACAGAGAAAACCCATGATTTCTAAAGGTTTTCAAGTGGTAGTAGATCTTTGGTTATCATTCATATACCCCTTCTATAACTTGCCTACAGCTATAGTAACCAGGAGCCAACCCACAAATAAGGTGCTTAGTAAATTGGGCATTGGGCTGGGCAGGCACAGCTCTGTCAATGGCAGTTTATGGATAGACAGAAAGGTGTGAATATAGCTACAGATAAAAAAAAACTACACACCCATATGTATGTATGTTTATATACATATGCTGCAGACAGATACACATTTAAATACAAGGGAAAAAAAACTGCTGGGTATTGCACCTTTTGCACTGGCCCTGATTCCTTTACCAAGAGTGGCCTACGTGGCAATTGCCACCCTTCCCCTGGCCCAGTCCACCCTTGTTATCACTGCTTAGTGCAGTCATAAATAAACCAGTATTACTTCTTATAATTATCAATTTGTCATCACTATCAAAATCTATGGAAGTAACATTTCAGTTTAAGCTTGCTATGCTTTTTATTTTACACTGTTACATACATGCTCTTTATGACAGCTTTTTCTTTAAATCATGTTCTAGCTGGTTTGTTATTGCGACAGTAAATTGTTAAAGGCATTTAAGGATACTTTTATATGACCGGTTTAGCTATGCCTAAGCACTGGCAATGGTTCGACATGTGTCTCATCAATATATTTTGATAAATAAAACTTGTTTTTATTTAATTTTCCTTACTGAGCGCAATCATCAATTTTCTATTTATTAATACTAGCAGTTGGCTCCATGCCATGGTTTGCACCCCACAGCATTTTGGGACTGTAGTTTAATGGAGCTATAACACAACACAGAAGAGACTGTGGAGTTTGAGGTGGTATTGAAGTAGCTGATTTGTTAAAGGGACATTGTATACTAGATTCTTTTTGCATAAATGTTTTGTAGATGATCATCTATTTATAAAGCACATTCAGGGTTTTTAAAAATGTATACTTTTGCTTATTTTCAAATAATATTATTTTGATTTTCGGACTCCTAACCAAGCCCGAAAGTTTTAGAAGTAGCCTGTTGTCTACCTACTCCAGCTTGTACCTGTTTGTGTAAATGGTCTTTTCATATGCAGGGAAGGGGGGGGTGTCTGCTTTTTTTGTTTGCCAGTCAATTTCTGTGGGTGTCCCAGCCTAACCTTTTCAACAGTGCTAAACTGGGAGCTTCTAAGTAAGTTTTTAAAAGGTTTTATACTGGATTTTTAGATTGTTATCTGTGCATATTGTTCTTTATAGTAGTGTCTATTACAGGCAGTTATATGAAAATTAGTGTATACTGTCACTAATGTTACTGTTTGTGTTTTCAAGTGTTTTTAGCCAATCTTTTTATCAAAAAAATAGATCTTCAGAATTTATCACATATGTAATTTAGACAAGCAAGCCAATTCAAATAGATGAACGTCTTCTGGATTAGAATGTCATTGGCAAGCAAGCCAAAAATACCAGAACTGAATTCAAAGTTTTCACATGGCAAACTCTAAAAGATTGGAGTGATGCCCTAAAGTTCTGTAGCAGGAGAATTCCAGCAGTTGTGAAGATCAAAGAATAATCTTTGCCTTCTATGAAAATTATGAAAATGCATTTTTTTACCAAAACTAAGAAACAGAATACTGATTTGTTTATGTTTTTTATTTACATCTTTACATCACATAAAATCAGGGATAGGCACAGACAAAGGCTGTGGCAGACATTTTCCAAAGTACAGACATTAGTGAAGGACACCAAGGTACATTTGAAATTAAAAACATTATTTTATAGTGCTGGGTGTTAATATACTGATGCAGATACCACTGATCCTATAACCAGCCCTCCTCTGGCTATACCCATGAGACAGCGTCACTACTGTGTCATTATATAGTGCTGGGTGTTAATATACTGATGCAGATACCACTGATCCTATAACCAGCCCCCCTCTGGCTATACCCATGTGCCAGTGTCATTACTGTGTTATTATATAGTGCTGGGTGTTAATATACTGATGCAGATACCACTGATCCTATAACCAGCCCCCCTCTGGCTATACCCATGTGCCAGTGTCATTACTGTGTCATTATATAGTGCTGGGTGTTAATATACTGATGCAGATACCACTGACCCTATAACCAGCCCTCCTCTAGCTATACCCATGTGCCAGTGTCACTACTGTGTTATTATATAGTGCTGGGTGTTAATATACTGATGCAGATACCACTGATCCTATAACCAGCCCCCCTCTGGCTATACCCATGTGCCAGTGTCATTACTGTGTCATTATATAGTGCTGGGTGTTAATATACTGATGCAGATACCACTGATCCTATAACCAGCCCCCCTCTGGCTATACCCATGTGCCAGTGTCATTACTGTGTCATTATATAGTGCTGGGTGTTAATATACTGATGCAGATACCACTGATCCTATAACCAGCCCCCCTCTGGCTATACCCATGTGCCAGTGTCATTACTGTGTCATTATATAGTGCTGGGTGTTAATATACTGATGCAGATACCACTGACCCTATAACCAGCCCTTGTCTGGCTGTACGCATGTGCCAGTGTCACTACTGTGTCATTATATAGTGCTGGGTGTTATACTGATGCAGATACCACTGATCCTATAACCAGCCCCCCTCTGGCTATACCCATGTGCCAGTGTCATTACTGTGTCATTATATAGTGCTGGGTGTTAATATACTAATGCAGATACCACTGACCCTATAACCAACCCTTGTCTGGCTATACGCATGTGCCAGTGTCACTACTGTATCATTATATAGTGCTTGGTGTTATTATACTGATGCAGATACCACTGATCCTATAACCAGCCCTCCTCTGGCTATACCAATGAGCCAGTGTCACTACTGTGTCATTATATAGTATTGGGTGTTATTATACTGATGCAGATACAACTGATCCTATAACCAGCCCTCCTCTGTCTATACCAATGAGCCAGTGTCACTACTGTGTCATTATATAGTGCTGGGCGTTAATATACTGATGCAGATACCACTGATCCTATAACCAGCCCTCCTCTGGCTATACACATGAGCCAGTGTCACTACTGTGTAATTATATAGTGCTGGGTGTTATTATACTGATGCAGATACCACTGATCCTATAACCAGCCCTTGTCTGGCTATACCCATGTGCCAGTGTCACTACTGTGTCATTATATAGTGCTGGGTGTTATACTGATGCAGATACCACTGACCCTATAACCAGCCCTTGTCTGGCTATACGGATGTGCCAGTGTCACTACTGTGTCTTTGTATAGAGCTTGGTGTTATTATACAGATGCAGATACACATCCAGTATTTCACTCAGGCTTTATTTATTCTATAACTTATCACCCAATATCTCTAGCAGTCTCTTGACAACAAGCCACTAACTTTATTCACACTACATATTTTTTTTTATTCCTATTATTTAATCAGAAAGAAAAGATGTATATACTAAGGTTGTGGTGGACACTTCAAGGGTTAGTCACGGACACCTGTGTCCGTGTACGGACACCTTGCCTATCCCTGCATAAAATACAGGAGCAATGAGCTGATAGATTTCCTGTAAATACTGTAGTTTCAGTGTTCATAAAGTTTGATAGCTGAAGAATAATTGCAGGCATTTTGAATTCCAAGCTGGATAGAAAGTACCATCACACCCTGTAAATATGAGATTGGTTCAGTTCGTATATAAGTACAAAAAACAGCACACTAAATGTTTAATTATGCAGTATCATAAACTTTTATAAGATTTACAGAATAATAACATATTTTATTCATCATCAACAGTGAAATGTAGATTAATAAATAGTTTTATATTAATCTTAAAGAAGGTTTTCATAAATAAAGGATGCCAGTAGTATCCCTGAAAGGGATATTCAACTCAAAATCCTCATACAGGTTTAATTAAAGAAACTAAAACAAATTTATTGTATGCAATTATTATTGATTCTGCCTGCTTTTGTTGTAAAATACATTTGAAAACTCTGCCTGCTCCACTCCCACCTGAAACGCTGGAATACCTTCATAATTATATAATATGGTGACATTTAACATACCCTACAACATGATTGCTTACATTAGAGCAAACACTTATTTGAATATATCTTAAAGGGATATTAAACAGTGCTTCTTTGGAAAAAAACACATGTTAAATCAAAGTAAACATGCACTGGTCACACCTATCCTCAAAAAACCTTCCCTTGATCCTTCTTCCCCATCCAACTACCGCCCTATTTCCCTCCTCCCTCTTGCCTCAAAGCTTCTCGAAAAACTAGTATATGCAAGCCTATCCCATTTCCTTACATTAAACACCCTCCTTGACCCACTGCAATCTGGATTTCGCCCCCATCACTCCACAGAGACAGCAATTGTTAAGGTTACCAACGAACTACTTACAGCAAAATCAAAAGGCCACTTCTCTCTGCTTATCCTCCTTGATCTGTCCGCAGCCTTTGACACTGTCGACCACCCTCTTTTGCTCCAAACCCTCCAATCCTTTGGCATCTATGACACAGCCCTCTCATGGCTCTCTTCCTACCTGTCAAACCGTACCTTTAGTGTAGTCTTCTCTGGGCCTCCTCTGCCCCGTCACCACTTTCTGTCGGAGTACCGCAAGGCTCTGTCCTCGGTCCCCTTTTCTTCTCAATCTACACGTCATCACTAGGTTCCCTAATGATGTCCCATGGTTTCCAATATCATTTGTATGCCGATGACACCCAAATTAAATTCTCTGCACCAGACCTTTCTCCTTTCTTGCTAACCCGTGTCACTAACTGTCTTTCTCACATCTCTTCCTGGATATCCTCTCACTACCTCAAGCTAAATCTCTCCAAAACTGAGCTCCTAATTTCCCCCCCTTTCTCCAAAATCTCCACCTCCATTCTCTCTATAACTGTCGACAACTCCATCGTTACCCCTACCCTGCATGCCCGATGTCTCGGGGTCACATTTGACTCAGATCTTTCTTTCACTCCTCACATTCAGTCCTTGGCTAAATCCTGCCTCTTCCACCTTAAAAACTATCTAAAAAATTAGACATTTCCTTACACAAAACACAACTAAGATTTTAAACCACTCTCTCATTCTTTCCCGCCTCAATTACAATCCATAATGTATGCCTCAGCCAGACTCATCTTCCTTACACGTGGCTCTTCATCTGCTGCACCTCTCTGCCAGTCCCTTCACTGGCTTCCTCTCGCCTTTAGGATCAAACACTAAATTCTCACTCTGACATGCAAAGCCCTCAACTGCACTGCTCCCCGATATATCTCAGACCTTGTCTCCAGATACTCTCCCTCCCGTCCCCTTCGCTCTGCTCATGACCTCCTACTCTGCTCCTCTCTTGTTACCTCATCACACTCCCGTTTACAGGACTTCTCCAGACTGGCTCACATCTTGTGGAACTCTCTGCCTCACTCCACAAGACTCTCACCTAGTTTTGAAAGCTTCAAGCACTCCCTAAAGACTCTACTGTTCAGGGATGCATACAACCTACGCTAACCTTTCTTTATACCAGTTCCTCTCCTCCATTGCTTTTCACAGAACCCCCTTAGCATGTAAGCCTAAGAGTCCAGCTGTTTGTAGATCACCTTCTTAATAGCTGACTAGTACAACAGTGCCAATCTTGGCAGAGCCCTCTACCCATTTGATCTCTATAATTGTTTTGTTGTACTCTGCCTTTGTTTATAGCGCTGCGGAATCTGTTGGCACTCTACAAATAACCGATAATAATAATAATAATAATAATAATAAACATAAAAATAAACAGATTGTGTAATAAAAACAGCAAACAACTTGTTTATTTGCAAAATTCTCACTAAAGAATAGAAATATTCTCTCCAGTTTTTTCATTTTGCCAGTTCTGAGCATGAGCGAATTTGACTCGCTAATTATCAAGTCTATTTATTAAATATTAAATCAAATCTGTAAGTTTCATGACATCATGCAAGATAAGCTTCCGGAGAGACCACAGCCTCCTTGTAGGACTGTGACAGGAAGTAATAGACACTGCACAAATGAAGTTTAAAAAATTCAAAGGTTTCTATCTTTTTAGATCTAGCAGTCTCCATCACTTCATTTTTTTTATATATAGAATTGAATTGCCCGAGCTTTGGAAATCTATATGGGTACACTTTTAGCAGCACATTAGGTTAGAGAAAGAGAAGCTGAAGTCTTACTATTTATGTGCAACTCTTTATATGTACTGTAATGCTTCAGTCTGCCTTCATATGTCAACAAGTAGAGGGAATGTGCTCCCATATAATTATGACTCATGCCATATGGCCAAAGATTAACAGTAAAGTTCCCATGGGAGAGGGGCTTCACAAACATTAACTAAATAAAAAAATAAAATATGCATTTTTTATGTCAGTTCAATTTAGCTTGTTCAGAATGGGACGTAAGTGATGCATTGAAATATATATTACTTTCATGACAATTTATAGAACCATTAAATACAACAGGCATGCATAATCACCTGTATAATAAAAAGACAATCCAATTACTTTACATTTTAAATGAGCAGTAGATTTTTTTTCTAACAAATGTCAACGTTTCCTTGAATTTCCTTGCCCCTGTGCCTTGTGACAGTCATAAGCACATAACAGAGTTATATATGTCTACACTGTGAATTCCTTTACCTGCTTAGTAGAAGCATGTGCCTCAGTGTGCATATACAAATCATGTGCACAAATTGATCATGTAAGTAAATTGGAAAATTCCTTACATTTAAATGCTGTGTCTGAGTCATGAAAGCTGAATTTTGACTTGTGTCTCTTTTTAACTCAAGTGAAAATAAACTTTAATGATTCAGAAAGAGCATGCAGTGTTAAGACACTTTCCAATTTACTTCCATTATTAAATTTTGAACAGTCTTTTTATGTTCACACTTTATGGGAAACAAGCTCACAGGGTATATGTACACTAGTCTACGATTGGCTGATGTCTGTCACATGATAAAGGGGGCGGAATATGGGAGAAAAAATACATTTGTCAAATAAAAAAATCTACTGCTAATTTAAAATTCAGAGTAGGTGTTAAATCATTGTATTTTTATTATGTACTTGCTAATTGTGCATGTCTACTGCAATGAGTGGTCCTTTAAGTTCTATTTGTTTAGATATATCTTCATACAGAAGCATCTCTGGCTTCTATAAACACATATGGGCTCTCACTCATCTGCTTGGCCCATAAATTTAGAGGATCAAATCAAATGCTGTTGTAGAGCAAGTAAACATATTTTGCACATCTAGACATGAATGCCTTGAACAAATTGATTATGATATTGTACTTCGCAATTCCAGTACTCGATTAACCCAAACAGATCAAATTTTTTATTATTTTGGGCTACTCCGTTGCTGAGATGTTAACAGTTTTTGACTACGGTCCTGTAGAGTAATTGTGTAAATCTGGTCTGTTTGGGCTTTTTGGTCTTGAGATGAGAAATCCTGGTCCAAAAAAGTTCTCCTAACATTATATATTCTAAATTGTTAATACTAAAGTTTATATCTTCTTAACATAAATAGGGACGCTAAATTTACTCTCACGTTAATAATTCTTGCTTATATATTTGACCCTAAAAATACCCCCAGCAGTCTAAAGTGAAATGAGATTATCAATGTTTTTGTTTAGTAGTTTTATTCAAATGAAAGTACTTATGAACAGCAATGCCCAGAAAGTTTGCACAATGTTCTCAGATAATTCCACAGTTTATTTGAGGCTTATATCATTTTAAAAAGAATATTCAGAAAATTAAAACATAAACCTTTATTTTTCTACAAAGCAATTGTGGTCTCACATTAGCTCATAAGTTTTGTTTCTTAAAGAGACAGTACGTCTTTTTACTGCAATTAATTTTCAATAGCCAAACTCCACCCACCATTTGCCTTATTTTGAGGAGCCAATCTGAGCTTTAGACCACAGACAACAAGGCTAGCCACAGTCATAAAGTTAGTATAAATTATATTGCTTTGCAGTTGTTATTTGATAAGGTCAATATTAGAAACATAAATGTTAGCAGAGCCATTTGGGGCCATGCCAAGTTCTGAGAATTAAAAATTGCTCAATTTTAAGTGGTAAATTACAAAAAAAAAGGAGGACAACATATATAATGAAAATACATTGCAAAGTTGTTTCATTATGCATGACTAAACATTTTAGAGATGAATCGCAACGTGTTTGTTTACCACCCCTTTAAGAAATAAGCTATGGCTATCTAAAACATTTTACAGTTTAAAAACAACAAGAATAATCTTGTCCTTAAAACAAAGTTTTGTTTATGTGCTGTCTAACACATCTTCCCGTCCTCTAAACATGCCATTATTAGCCAGTAAAGAAATGATACTTGAGTATCAATTGTGCCAACCAACCATTGTGCCAACCATGCACATTCTGTCAGTTTCAATATCAATATGAACAATTATTATTAATATGAAACATCTTAAATGTGCTTGTTTGCTGTTTTATTGCCATTTAAACAGAAATGTTCTAAGATTTGTTTTCATAAGAATGACTTAGAGGTGTACAAAGCATTTACATCCCTGGATTTCTGTGTTATTGGTCATAGATATAAGGCCTTATCATCTATGTAATTAAAAGCTAATTAAACTCAAACATTTTATTCCACATAAACTGCTTAATTATTATTATGATGATGATTATTATTATCATTATCAATAATAATAATATTATCTATGTTTGCAACGTTTTAATCTTTTTCTGCAATTGGCCTCTAGAAATTGTGGGGGGGGGGTTTAAAACTGCCCTCAGTACTGGAGCTCACAGATGTCTGTCTTTAATTGGCCACATCACTGGAGATAAGATGAGAAGATAAAAAGCTATACAAAGTAAGGACTTGTTTCCCTTGAGACGTAGCAAATGGAGCCATAAGCAACCAAAGTTGCCGACAGCTAAAAGTAGTTTAGGGCTAAATTTTAGTACCAGGTTGCATTTAAATATTTTGCGCATTGCGCGCAGTCGCTCTTTTCGTGTAGGTGTAAGTTAATGTGTTAATGCTCCCCTCTGATGCCGGATTTCTTAGAAGTCAGGTTAGTTGCTATGGTAACCCGACTTTACACTGCGCTCCTTATCTGGGATCACCTTTAAAGAGAAACAGAAACAAAGATACACTTATTTATAATGCATATTTTTGTAACTATAAGCAAATACTATTTTTTATTATAATTATATTTTCCACTGTATTAATATATGTAATATGTATTGCTGCCCTAGGCATAGGTCTAGTTTGAATTTTGTAGATATATTCTTGCATATATTTTTTTATGTTAATAAATACATACTGATATTTCCATAAGAACAAAAGTGCAACTATTCCTATACACGGGACAACAATAAATATTACATATTACATTTTTTTTTCTACATTGAAACAATTGAATTATTTGCAAGTTTTAAAATTTCAATAGGAAATCAGTCTTAAAAAAAAGCTCCTTTTTATTCTTTTAAACCTAGTTGAGCTGGGTGTACTTTTTCTCAATGTATCGACAGCCTCTGACAGTGTATTATCGGTTTGCGTTTTTATCGGAAACCTGGTATGTTATCTCTTAACGGCTTCTAATAGTTTCCATGGGATGCAAAATCCAGCTGTGGGTATTGAGCTATAATGCGCCATCAGAAGCAGACAATAAACTAAATTGCTTTCAACAGCATATTTATCGGTTTGCGACCTTGCGCAAACCTAATTATGTATGGCTCAATGTAAACGAGTTTTAAGTGTGTGTGGGCACGTTTGTTGCGTGTGTTTATAGATAGACAGATAGATAAGTAGATAGATAGATAGATCGATCAACCTCCCTTTAAAAAATGTTTGTTAAAAATAAAATGTAGTTCATCAAAACAACTTTTTTTTCTCACGTTTTGGCAGTCCTGTGTATATATTTGCTTTGATGGGCTGGAGAAATTTTCTACAGTCTTTTTGAATTCCCCAGACCAGTACATCTGTACATTCTTCATCCTGAAGTGAGCCATGTCATAAAAACAGTGCAGAGAACAGACACCCATTCTCACCCCCGAGATTGTGTATTGAATAGCTGCCTAGAACAAATATCGGTAAATGGTTATTTACAAGTCTAGAAAGTTATTGATACAGTTCAACATTCAGTGAAAATGTTACATATTGAACAAAAAAAAATTTCTAAAACAAACTTTACTATGGCACATTCCAAAGAAAACTATTATGTGTTATATAGCTTTTGGAATGTTGGAATGCTAGTTTGCAAAACAAAATCTTTCTGTTTTAAGACAAAAACAAACTGTGTGCACCAATCAAATGCTTAGGGGCTGATTTATTAAGATGCGGGAGGACATGATCCGCTGTAGCGGATCATGTCCGCCCAACATCGCTAAATGCCGACAGCATACGCTTTCCGCATTTATCATTGCACAAGCATTTCTCGTGAAATACTTGTGCAATGCCGCCCCCTGCAGATTTGCAGCTAGCAGTGGGTGTCAATCATACCGATCGTATCTGATTGGGATTATTGTTGTCCGCCGCCTCAGAGGTGGCGGACGAGTAAAGGAGCAGGGGTCTTAAGAGCACTCTACTTAATTTATGTTTCCAGTGATCTGGAAACTACGGGGGTAGATTGCAGCATCTGCTGTTTGTTAAATCTACCCCTTAGAATGTTTTGAGTACTTTGTGTGTGCTTCCCGGCTGAGCAGACTTTTTTTTTGTTTAACATCAAAACAGTGGAGCACTAATTTAACATAAGCCCGTAATGTTTACGGGCGCACTTTAAATAACTAGCCATTACGAGTGGCTTGTTAATGCTAATGCGAGCTTGCGGTAGAACTTTATGCTACCATTCATTAACCAGAGATCAGATTTCTGGTTAATGAAAATGTCCCCAAAATTGCCCCAAAATAAAGTGTAAAGTTCTTTTGTTAAAATAAACATTTTTAGCATTTTTATTTTTTAAAATAATAACGGCAAGAAGTAGTTATAAGGTGCTAAAGTGAGCGGATGTGGAATGTTAGAAAAAAAAACAGCACTAAAAAGTGCCTTTACATTGCGGTCTATGAGGACTGTGTTTAAGCATGAAATATATAAGTATATGCTTCTATATATATATATATATATATATATATATATATATATATATATATATATATATATATATATATATATATATATATATATATATATATATATATATATATATATTTATGTGTTAATATGTGTATATACAAATATTAACACATAAATATATATGTATATATTCATTTAATATATATTGAAACTTTGCTGCCCATCGCTGCATGACTTACCACCTTCGCTGCACTAGGTTCTCTGCCATGACTATCTGCATGAGAATGAGGCTCCCATTTGAGTCTATGGAAGCGTGCTCACCCAAGCACAAAGCTTCCATGCAATGTAAATGTGAGGTCTCGCTCCTATATCGCTTAACTACTAATACCAGCGCACAATTTTGCGCTTCACTCGTAATCTAGCCCTATATTGGGGATATATGGCTTTAGTTATTTTGAACTGTAATTTTCCTTGAAAGGTAGTGTAAAGTTTTATAGTTTAGTCATTTATTGCTATTTTTTACAAATAAAAAACAATTATGATGAACCTTTATTTTTGGTCATGCTATAGTATCTTTAGTTCATGGCTGGGTTATTTTACCCCAAGAAAGTAAACAAGGAATTGGATTATGTTATGATTATCATTTATCTGTTAAATGGTTTTTAAAAGACATTTAACACTAAAGGCTAGATTACAAGTAGCACAAACTATGCTTTCATTTTTTCATTTTTAAACATATTTATTTCTGTAATATATAGGGTTCCTCCTCACCCTCCCACCTCCCTGATTCCCCTACAACAGCTCTCTTACCGCCCCCCTCCCACTGACTACCACCATGCTTGTTACTGGCAGACTATGTATTTTTAAAATGTATTTAATATTATAGTGTATGATTTTACGTTTCTTAAGTGTAGCAATCCCCCTCCAAAATCAATATTTTCTGTAGTATAGGGTCCTCCCCTCCAGCCATTACTGTTTAATACTGGAGCAGCCCCATCCCTCCCTCTCCCTTCATACACATTTTCTTCAGCGTAGGGAACCATGCCCCTCCCTTCCCACTCCTCACTGGGCCGATCCGCCCTCTTCCCTTTTTCCCTCCCACCACCCCCACTCTGCACCAACGATGATCATTACAGAAAGTGGCAAAGTGAGTGTCAATCTCTGTAATGATCAGCGAGGTGCCTTCATATTGTAAGGAAGCACAATCAGCACTACCTTACTATAGGAAGACATATGCCCTCTGCCCCCAGCTGCTATCTTCACTGAATAAGCTGACAGTGGGTAAGAGAAAACAACCATAGCCCAATGCTGTATAAACAGGGGCAAATTAATTAAGAGTGAATGCACTTACAGGATAGAAAGTACCTCCAGGTGCAGTAAAGGCAGACTGGGACTTCACAGCCATCCAGCTGACTGAACTCCACAGCAAACAGTAGGAAAAAACTCCAAAGATTTCCAAAATAGGTGTAGCAAAGAATCCACCACAGCAGCAAGTGTATAAAAAAGCAGTTTCTTTATTAAAAGGCGACGCGTTTCTCAGCCTCTAAAGGGCTGTTTCCTCAGGCTATATTAAAAACATTTAAAATACACTTGCTATATAAAGGGTGACCCAACTCTCTGATAGGTTAATCCACTAATCAGTATCTTCTGTGTATGTTAACAATTAGTTGTTAGTTGGCATGGTAACAACAATAAACAATGACATCAGAACAAATAAAATATATAAACAAAAATTATGCATATAAAAGTACAATAACGGACAGGAATCGCAACAATTCAACCCGATCAAGTATAATCGGATTGATTGACACCTCCCTGCTGGCGGCCGATTGGCCGTGAGTCTGCAGGGGGCGGCATTGCACCAGCAGCTCTTGTGGGCTGCTGGTGCAATGCTGAACACGGAGAGTGTATTGCTCTCTGCATTCAGCGAGGTCTTGCGGACCTGATCCGCACTGTCAGATCAGGTCCGCAAGACCTTTGATAAATAGGCCTCACTGAATGCTCAAAGAAAAAAGGCCGAAATCTCCAGCACTGTGAGATCTCTCTCTTTTTTTTAGATGAAGGAGAGACAAGATTAGTACAATATAACACTGTATGATATGAGAGTTTTGTTACACTTTGCATTTTGTATTAATTTTATATTAATTTACACTTCAGATTGGGTCCTCACAGCATTAATACATTTAAGCTTTGTACTTTCTATTTTACATTTTAATAAATTTAGCTTTTTTGGTTTTACAAATTCTTATTATGTTTTGAAAGTTTTTGTGTTACTTTAACAAATTATGATCAAATTATGATCATCCTTTGTAAATATCTTTGTATCTTTTACAACTTACATTGCACTTTGTATTTTATCTATTGTAAAATAAAACATAGCTTCAGAAAGTGGGAGGGACAGGGGATTTCCCTGTATGTCTAAAGCTCTCTCATAAGTCTTGCAAAATGCTGTAACCATTTTATACAAGCGGATCTTACTGATTTATCTCACCAGTTGCATGCAGGTGAAGTTTGCTCAAAATTCCCAATACACTTATTTAAGTGACAGAAAAGTTAGATATACTAAACTATTGGAAAAACCAAGTTAAATTGTAGTGAAACCATTTCAGTTTAATTTGTAATTGATGCAAACCGAGCATATACATCAGCCCCAGGTGTTCTCCAGTTACCTTCTCTTTCCCTTGTGACATTCTGTATCCCAGAGAGCTTTATTAATTTCTATATTTCTATGGAAGTCATCTCTGGTGTCTCTGGGACTTCAAGGTTCCTCCCCTTTTTCTTTGTAGAATTCTGTGAGTTCAGCCCCTATGAAGTCTGCACTATAATTTCCCTTCAAACTAAAGAATATTTGTTTAATGGGCCCACAGAGCGTAATGAAGCTCTCTGTAAAACTGAAGGTGTCAGTATTTTATTTTAAATAAAAGAAATACAAACTACAATGTAATTGGTAAAAGATACATATGAATATAAAAGTATGATCCAAGTTTGTTAAAGTTAAGGAGAAACTATGAAAGCATAATCAGAATTTGTAAAATCACAATCCAAAATACACTGCTGTATATAAAATAAAATACAAAATAGAAAGTGCAAAGTTTAATTAAACTTACTCTTAAGTGTAAAGTAATATAAAATGCAAAGCACATTGTAAATGCAGCAGAACTGTCATGTCATGTAGTGACAGTGGGCTTGTTTCTCCTTCACATACAGAAAGGGAACGCTCCTTCAAGAAGTATAGGGATCTCACAGTGCTGGAGGATCATTTTAGATCATCTCACCTGAGCAAAGAGCTTTAGATCATCAGGCATTAAGTATTGGGCTTTGGATTACAAACAGATATAATATAAATAAGCATTGTGTATGTACAGAAAGTGATAAAATAATTAGATCTGATTTCACTGCAAGCTCAAGCTATTTTGATGGGTTATGGTTTCAAAAAACAAAAACAGCTATTTAATTTAAAAAATGAACCCAAACGAAAATGTTCTTGTGTATTTTATACAGCCAGAATAACAAGTAATTGGAAACACATTAAGGGAAAAACAATTTTACTGTATGTACACTGTCCCTTTAATACTCTGCAGTAGGTATATTTAGTCTAAAAATGTGTATTTATGTATTTATATATGTATGTATGTATATATACACATGTATACAGATATATACATATATAAATAGCCCTTTCCAATCAAATACCTTAAAACTTGCAAAAGCATTTTTATTTAATTTTAATATTTATAATGAATTTGACTGTGTATTAACTCTAAATGTTTTACAAATAGGAGAAATATATATATAATCCCATAGATGAGCACTCTCACTTCCAGGTCAGCATGCCAGTGTGCTAGTGAATAATGCATAAAAGTAACAAGAACTTGCATTCACTGGTCTTTCCTTCAGAAACACACAATTTATTGTAACGTTTCGGAGACAGAGTATCTCCTGGTCTGAGGAAGGGGATACTCTGTCTCCGAAACGTTACAATAAATTGTGTGTTTCTGAAGGAAAGACCAGTGAGTGCAAGTTTGTGTTACATATATATATATATATATATATATATATATATATATATATATATATATATATATATATATATATATATATATATATATATATATTTAAGAATAAAAAGAACATTTTCTTCTATGTGAAGAACAATGGAATGTAAAATATGAATAACTACCTAGCATTGTAGGTCTAATGCAGTGTCAGGTTAGCGTGCAAGCGATAAGTATTTTTTTTTTTCATCAGCACACTACATTAAAGTGTATGGGGAGAAGAAATACATGCAGTCACGATATCTGAAGTCCTGAAATTAGCACAATATGCAGATTTCAGTCACACACAATCTATTTACTTTCAAATTGTAATTTGTGTGTTAAAAGTTTCCTTTTGGCGGTGTTGTGTACTAAACCAATTTGTACACGCATTACAAATATAATTCAATATGTTATTTATAATCAGTGTTAGTATATGTCAGTAGTTTAGTGTTATTGAAAGATTTTATAATGTTATCAGAGGGCCATAAATAAATCTCAAGAGGAGGGATAAGGAAAATCTGGAAGGGATTGCAAAATTTAGGAGGGGGGAGGGGGAAGGTGACAAATGGAAAATGTGGACAGATTTAATGTATGTAAAATATTCTCACCTGCTATTCTGCTACAACCATTTCCTCTTGTAGCTCTTTCATGGCTCCTGGTGGATGTGGCTTCTGGTTTGGGGCACATACGGATATTAAATGATTATGCTAAAGAGAGAGTGGGAATAAAAGAATCAAGGAATTTACAGTCCTGCAGCTCTCTGCAAACTGTCAAACATCACAGAGACCTACATCTTCTCTGAACAGAGGACCCCAGTGTAAGGAATGTTCTATCCTGTCATAATATTTAGTAGTAACTATGAGTAGTAAAAGTAGAAACAACTACTGCATATATATATATATATATATATATATATATATATATATATATATATATATATATATATATATATATATATATATATATATACGTTGATTGGAGTAGCCGTGTTAGTCCAGAGATTTAGATATCAAAATAACAAGAGTATTGCATTGAGCAATGATACTTTTTTTATTGGACTAACTATACATTTATAAGTTGACAAGCTTTCGGAAGAGTTCCTTCCTTTATCAAGTGTAAAGCAATACTTTATTGTATTGCTGATCAGTATTGCTTTAGACTTGATAAAGGAAGGAACTCTTCAGAAAGCTTGTCAACTTATAAATCTATAGTTAGTCCAATAAAAAAGTATCATTGCTCAATGCAATACTCTTGTTATTTTGATATATATACATAGTGCTGACTATTCTATATGTGGTATAGGTTCATTGATTTTAAAGTTTTGTGTTTATTGTCACAAAATGTTGCCTTATTTTCCCCCGATATTATGCCAAACGTTTGAAACCTTGTTTGTGTGTTTTAAATGTATAGTTATACTGTATATACTAAATATATATATATATATATATATATATATATATATATATATATATATATATATATATATATATATATATATATATCATTTTTAACTACTAATTAACAGACAAAAAGTTGCTAATCTGTATATAGCAGTACAAAATATATATGAAGGAAAAATAATGAGACACATTTTTGAGGTGAAAGTCCACAAGACAGGTTGCCAAGTATATTAAAATGTATCAATTATATTTTATCATACTTTATAAAAAAACATATGGCTTGAGAGTGCAGTCCACTTCTGAGTTTTGTTTGTGTGTAGGGGAGGTTACAATTAATCATGACATATATATTAGTATATAAGCAACAAGCACACGTGCTCTACATTTAGACAAAGGCATTTGAGTAGCCAGGAAAAGTTGTTTTCATAGTGAAACCCTCCAAACATGTACAAACTTCCTTCAATTTACAATAATGCTATTGAGAGGATATGTACCAAAACTGTATGCAGTGAGAATGATCAAGATATGCGTAGATTGTATGCAACCGCCAGCACCTTGTAGCTGCATTCCCCCTCCCAACACATTTATTGACTT
Source organism: Bombina bombina (assembly GCF_027579735.1). NCBI lineage: Eukaryota > Metazoa > Chordata > Amphibia > Anura > Bombinatoridae > Bombina > Bombina bombina. Next base: position 1,052,601,876 of record NC_069501.1, on the reverse strand, counting down.
ACCTTACCTTTGTTCATCTTTGCTCTAAATGATTGTTGATTTGACCTTTGCTGAATTACACTCAGAGGTAGGGACTATTCTTTAAATAACAGTCACATGATTCTCCTATGTACCCAATCTGCTGATCCTTCAGACCTGCATCTGTAGACCTTGGCCTGGCTGACCCATATGTAATTATACTCATGAAAGTGGCAACATATTTAGCTAACAGGCTGCTTAAAGCACACCTCTCCAGTGTCTGGCAAATTCACCTATTAACATATTCTAGAAGTTTGATCATTCCCACTGTATCTCTTGATAAAAGGGGCAGTAGAAATTACCTCAGACAGAGGTAGGTTAATAACTTGATATTGTATAAAACACTGGGAAGGAAATTCCTCAATAATGTATCTGTCCCATTAATAGTACTAAACTTTGCCCTATAAAATGAATTACATTTTGGTGTAAATAAACTGTAGGAGTGGCTAAGAGTGAGAAAGTATATGCTGTTTAAGATTTACTGCACACCCCTTGGTCCTTTATGAGGTGGGCTGGTCCTGACAGAGGGAGAGATGCTTGAGATGATGATTTACTTATAATTTACTATGTTTCACTTGCTGTGTAAGGTGCTTTACATTATGTACAATGCATGACATTACTTTGTATCATTGTGAAGTGTACTAAGGGAGTTGTCTTGATCAAAGAAAAAAAAAAAACAACATATTCCTTAATTGTAATGAATAAAGAAACTTAGTGAGTGGAATACACAGCATATTATTATAGACCGTTTAAAGGGAAGATATAGAGGGTGTATATTTTGCATTACCCAGCACAAGGAATTATGTAATAAGGGGGAAAGAGGAATTAAATGGATACTAAACCTATTTTTTTTTTCTTTCATGATCCGGATAGAGCATGCAATTTTAAGCAATTATAATTTTTTCTTTGTTCTCCTGGTATCTTTATTTGAAAAGCAGGAATGAAAGCTTAGGAGCCAGCCCAAATATAGCCGCCAATCAGCAAGCATTATCCCGTGTGCTGAACCAAAAACGGGCCAGCTCCTAACCTTTCATACCTGCTTTTTCAAATAAAGATACCAAGAGAATGAAGAAAAATTGATAATAGGAGTAAATTAGAAAGTTTCTTAAAATTGCATTCCTTATCCAAATCATGAAAGAAATAAAATGGGTTTAGTATCCCTTTAAAGGGACAGTACACTGTACAATTGTTTTTCCATTACTGTATTTTAAATGACTTGTTATACCAACTGCAGAGTATAAAATATTTGAGAAATTCCATTTTCATGCTTATTTGTGTATATGAAGTAGCTGATTTTGTGCTTTGAAACCACAGCCTATTACAATGGGTTGAACTTAAAGGTGATATCAGATCTCATTATGTTCTAAGTTTGTGTAAACACAGACTTGCTTCCTTATCTTTTATTTGGCTGGAACACCAAAGCTCAATACGTAGAGAGAACAATGGAAAATGATAATTTTATTACTAACTATCCTGCATCCCACTGAGAGTGTAATCTCTTCTGCTGGCTGGGTATACTTAGGCTATTCAATAGCCTATACTCCAGTATTAATTTGTTCAGTATAGGTGGCGATACCACAGGCTAAATCAGCTATTTCAAATGCTGAAATAGGAGTAAAGGAGCTATTTGTAACCCAATTAATACACTCTAGCAGGTTAAAAGGATCATTGGGAATAATTTAAAGGGGAGAACATTTTTGGGTGAACTGTCCCTTTAAATAAAACAGAATTAATGCCTTTTTTAGAAAATAATCCCCTCCAAGCTCAGTGATGCGCAAATTCTATAGCCTGACGCCCGGGACATGCAGTTCATGGCACAGGGCGTGTTTTTTTTTTTTTTTCATTTAGCCCTGCTTTGCATTCCTTATCCCAGGGCTCGACAAACCCAGGAGCCTGGGAGCCACTGGCGTGTGGTTTTTTTTTTTCATTTACCCCTGCTTTGCATTCCTTATCCCAGGGCTCGACAAACCCAGGAGCCTGGGAGCCACTGGCTCCTAGAATTTTACTAATAAGGTATACCAAAGCACCAACTAAATGAAGGCTGGGTCTGGACCAAATACAATATTATCATACGATTACAATAAACAATTTATTGAGTGAACAAATAAGTTAAAAACATGGATCCAATGTAAACAATCAAATTTATACAACAATAATAGCTAAATGAATAGTTAAAACAAATAGTTATGTAACAGATATAGCATTTAAAATTGTGCAAACATTGCTCTTAAAAAATATTCCTAAAAAATTCCAAATTTAGTATAAGGCTCACAACAAAAATTCAACTTTGTGTTTACCACATACACATACACAAATTTATACAGCAATAATAGCTAAATGCATAGTTAAATCAAATAGTTATATAGCAGATATGGAATTTAAAATTGTGCAAACATTGCTCTTAAAAAATATTCCGAACAAATTCCAAATTAAGTATAAGGCTCACAACAAAAATTCAACTTTGTGTTTACCACATACACATAATAGGTGAAGTATATTAGTCAGTTATATAATATTATCTAACCAATAATGTTATTGATTCTATGCAATGCTCCTAAATATTGCCAATAGTAACTAATGTGTAAGGCTCTGAGTAAGACCTTTAACTGTGTGTTTAACACATACGCATTGTCAAGTAAAAAATATTGTGACAGCAATATGCCAATGTAAAAAATGTGTATAAAAAAAATTGTGCGCAAAAATTACTGATCAAAAATTATTAATGGTCAAAAAAATAGGTTGATCTTCAAAAAATGTGAATTAAGAACAAAGATTGTGAAAAATGAAAAACCAAAAATTTACAAAAACATTGTGGTGTGTTCAAATAGTGACTTAAATAAATGTAAATAATAGTCCAAAAAATAGTCTAACAGAGAAACCTTAATAGAAAAAATAATCCAACAATAAATTATAATAAGTAGTGTCTCTTTAAGAAAAAACAATAATCCTTAAAGTGTTGTGAATCCTAACAGCAATAGTTATGGTGATTTTCCAAGTGTTTTATACTGAATAGCAGTGTCAGTACTTGCTAGCCGTTTTCCAACCCAAAATTCTATCTTCTTGGCAAATATTTTGTTATAATCCCTGGATGATCCTTCTGTAAAAGAAAGATATGATGGTGTAGATTGTTTTTAGATCAATAGAAAATGAAATTGTGCTTACCAGTCAACGCGTTTCAGTCACAAAACTATCTACACCATCATATCTTTCTTTTACAGAAGGATCATCCAGGGATTATAACAAAATATTTGCCAAGAAGATAGAATTTTGGGTTGGAAAACGGCTAGCAAGTACTGACACTGCTATTCAGTATAAAACACTTGGAAAATCACCATAACTATTGCTGTTAGGATTCACAACACTTTAAGGATTATTGTTTTTCCTTAAAGAGACACTACTTATTATAATTTATTGTTGGATTATTTTTTCTATTAAATTTTCACTGTTGGACTATTTTTTGGACTATTATTTACATTTATATAAGTCACTATTTGAACACACCACAATGTTTTTGTAAATTTTTGGTTTTTCATTTTTCACAATCTTTGTTCTTAATTCACGTTTTTTGAAGATCAACCTATTTTTTTTGACCATTAATAATTTTTGTTCACTAATTTTTGCACACAATTTTCTTGATACACATTTTTTACATTGGCATATTGCTGTCACAATATTTTTTACTTCACAATGTGAATGTGTTAAACACACAGTTAAAGGTCTTACTCAGAGCCTTACACATTAGTTACTATTGGCAATATTTAGGAGCATTGCATAGAATCAAGAACATTATTGGTTAGATAATATTATATAACTGACTAATATACTTCACCTATTATGTGTATGTGGTAAACAAAAAGTTGAATTTTTGTTGTAAGCCTTATACTTAATTTGGAATTTTTTAGGAATATTTTTTAAGAGCAATGTTTGCACAATTTTAAATGCCATATCTGCTATATAAATATTTGTTTTAACTATTCATTTAGCTATTATTGCTGTATAAATTTGTGTATGTGTATGTGGTAAACACAAATTTGAATTTCTGTTGTGAGCCTTATACTAAATTTGGAATTTTTTAGGAACATTTTTAAGAGCAATGTTTGCACAATTTTAAATGCCATATCTGTTACATAACTATTTGTTTTAACTATTCATTTAGCTATTATTGTTGTATAAATTTGATTGTTTATACATGGATCCATGTTTTTAACTTATTTGTGCACTCAATAAATTGTTTATTGTAATCGTATGATAATATTGCATTTTTCCAGACCCAGCCTTCGTACAGGGAGTGCAGAATTATTAGGCAAGTTGTATTTTTGAGGATTAATTTTATTATTGAACAACAACCATGTTCTCAATGAACCCAAAAAACTCATTAATATCAAAGCTGAATAGTTTTGGAAGTAGTTTTTAGTTTGTTTTTAGTTATAGCTATTTTAGGGGGATATCTGTGTGTGCAGGTGACTATTACTGTGCATAATTATTAGGCAACTTAACAAAAACCAAATATATACCCATTTCAATTATTTATTTTTACCAGTGAAACCAATATAACATCTCAACATTCACAAATATACATTTCTGACATTCAAAAACAAAACAAAAACAAATCAGTGACCAATATAGCTACCTTTCTTTGCAAGGACACTCAAAAGCCTGCCATCCATGGATTCTGTCAGTGTTTTGATCTGTTCACCATCAACATTGCGTGCAGCAGCAACCACAGCCTCCCAGACACTCACTGTTCAGAGAGGTGTACTGTTTTCCCTCCTTGTAAATCTCACATTTGATGATGGACCACAGGTTCTCAATGGGGTTCAGATCAGGTGAACAAGGAGGCCATGTCGTTAGATTTTCTTCTTTTATACCCTTTCTTGCCAGCCACACTGTGGAGTACTTGGACGCGTGTGATGGAGCATTGTCCTGCATGAAAATCATGTTTTTCTTGAAGGATGCAGACTTCTTCCAGTACCACTGCTTGAAGAAGGTGTCTTCCAGAAACTGGCAGTAGGACTGGGAGTTGAGCTTGACTCCATCCTCAACCCGAAAAGGCCCCACAAGCTCATCTTTGATGATACCAGCCCAAACCAGTACTCCACCTCCACCTTGCTGGCGTCTGAGTCGGACTGGAGCTCTCTGTCCTTTACCAATCCAGCCACGGGCCCATCCATCTGGCCCATCAAGACTCACTCTCATTTCATCAGTCCATAAAACCTTAGAAAAATCAGTCTTGAGATATTTCTTGGCCCAGTCTTGACGTTTCAGCTTGTGTGTCTTGTTCAGTGGTGGTCGTCTTTCAGCCTTTCTTACCTTGGCCATGTCTCTGAGTATTGCACACCTTGTGCTTTTGGGCGCTCCAGTGATGTTGCAGCTCTGAAATATGGCCAAACTGGTGGCAAGTGGCATCTTGGCAGCTGCACGCTTGACTTTTCTCAGTTCATGGGCAGTTATTTTGTGCCTTGATTTTTCCACACGCTTCTTGCGACCCTGTTGACTATTTTGAATGAAACGCTTGATTGTTCAATGATCACGCTTCAGAAGCTTTGCAATTTTAAGAGTGCTGCATCCCTCTGCAAGATATCTCACTATTTTTGACTTTTCTGAGCCTGTCAAGTCCTTCTTTTGACCCATTTTGCCAAAGGAAAGGAAGTTGCCTAATAATTATGCACACCTGATATAGGGTGTTGATGTCATTAGACCACACCCCTTCTCATTACAGAGATGCACATCACCTAATATGCTTAATTGGTAGTAGGCTTTCAAGCCTATACAGCTTGGAGTAAGACAACATGCATAAAGAGGATGATGTGATCAAAATACTCATTTGCCTAATAATTCTGCACTCCCTGTATAGTTGGCGCTTTGGTATACCTAATTAGTTTTATCTTTCCATTTGACGACAACTAGGTGTCAAATTATCAAAGCCAGAGGTCTTATTTAGTAGGCACTAGGTGTACTCCACTATCAATATTTTCTGCTCCTAGAATTTTACCACTGGCTCCTAACTTTTTGGGTTATTCTCCATATATCTATATACAAATCCAACTGTCTGGCTCCTAAAAATATGCCTGGCTCCTAAATATTCTTACTGGCTCCTGATTTTTGAACATATTCGTCAAGCACAATTTATATATATTTAAAATAAGGCTTATCCAAATCATGAAAGATAACAATTGAGTTTAGTATCCCTTTAAATAAAACAGAATTAATACAATTTTTAGAAAATAATCCGCTCCAAACTCATGGATGCAGAATTGCATGCCCGGGACATGCAGTTCTGGGCGCAAGGCATGTTTTTGTTTTTTTCATTTAGCCCCGCTGCGGACAAGCAGAGGGCAGCAGGTCTACAGCTTTTTTTTTTTTTACTTCTTACCTCGCCACCAATTTAGCGTGTCTCATGTCTCAACTCCTCCCTGCTAGTCCCCACTTGCGGTGTTGGAGACTTTCAGTGGAGTGGTCGACTCCTCCCTGGCAGAGCAATTTTGATCTTTATAGTGAATGCGTGTGAGCAATATTATTACAGTATTATAGATCAGCTATTTTTTAAGAATGCTGATTTTATTATTATTGAATTACATCAACATCTGTATTAGCTGTTTCCATCTTCCAAGCTTGATAGTTCGGCGGAAACTTTCATTGGCACCTTTACATTTTTTGGTTCAGAATCACAATTCTTATATACTGGTGATATTACAATAGGCATTGGTGCTACTTACTGGCAGCATACACATATTACCCTACAGATGATCAAAATGTAAGCTTGAGCGCTTGAAAGAGCACTGTTTAAAGAACAGAAAGAACAGGTTTTAATAACATTTTGAGTTTACGTCTATTGTAAAATTTACTTTTAAAGGGATAGTAAAGTCAAAACTAAACTTTCATGATTCAGATAGGGCAGGCAATTTTAAACAACTTTCCAATTTACTTTTATCATCAAATTTGCTTTGTTCCCTTGGTGGTATTTTTGAAAAGCTAAACCTAGCTAGGCTCAAACTGATTTCTAAACCGTTGAAAACCGCCTCTTAGCCCAGAGCATTTTGAAAGTTTTTCACAGTTAGACAGTGTTAGTTCATGTGTGTCATATAGATAACATTGTGCTCACTCCCGTGGAGTTATTTAGTAGTTTTCACTGATTGACTAACCTGCATGTCTGTCAAAAGCACTTAGATAAGGAGGCTGTCTGCAGAGGCTTAGATACAAGGCAATCACAGAGGTAAAACATATATTAATATAACTGTGTTGGTTATGCAAAACCGGGGAATGGGTAATAAAGGGATTATCTATCTTTTCAAATATGAAAATTTTTGGTGTAGACTGTCCCTTTAAGGCTCAGGAGCACCAATGCTCATATTCTTTAAATAATAATTACATTCAAATAGCTTATAACACAGGCCTAGATTACAAGTGGAGCACTATCCATATTGCAAACCTGCACTAAGAATATTGCACAATCTGGTATTAAAAGTCAAAGGTAAAAAAGATGTACCAAAGAATCTTAATGTGCCCAAAAATAGCAAGTATACTCTCAATGGATAGCGCTGGGTGCACTATCATTGCTCATATTACAAGTGGTGATATAAGTGCCATTAACATCTTAATGACCAGGGACGTACTCTATACGCCGATGATCTTTCTATGGGACTTGTTTTTTTCAATAGCAGGGTACGTTGAGGTCGTCAAATGGTTAAAGTGTTATAGTCAAATCCAATCAGCAGTGTTAGTTGTTCAGCTGGATCATGCAGCTAGCACTGCTGATTGGATCAGTAGAAATTTCTACTATGGCAGTTCTGATCAGGACTGTAAGTGTGTGTGTTTACCCCTTTGTGGCGGTTAAACCCAGCATAACAGTGTTGCTACTGTTAAAATTACATGTTGTAATGCATTAGAGTTTGTCATATTAACACTATAATGGCCCTTTATGGTAATAGTGCTGAAAAATGTAAAGTAAAGTGTTAAGGCCAGAATAAACGTATAATAAAACACATCTATCTATACTATAAACGCATCTTTAATGAGTCCATCGCCAGTTGCACACAAATCCTCAAAGGAATGTTAGCTGCGCAAGGCAGCCAAAATAATGTTGGCTTTGCACGCAGCCAAAAGAATCCATCTGGATGCTCACCCTGCCATTTTCGGAATCCACCTAAATGCAGGGTAGGTGAACCTGAAGCCTTAAAAAAAAAAAAAAAAACATGCAACCGCTCGCACGAAGTATAAAAAAAAAACTAACCTCCCGCACGAAGTATGAACAAGCACCTAAATCGCAAACCCCCCATCACAAAATAATAAAGTAATTAACCCCTAATCCGCAAATAGCATAATTAAACATTAACCCCTTAACCGTAAACCACATCTCAATAAGCCTAATTAACCTATTAACCGCTACACCGCAAAAAAACCCACATTGCAATAAACCTATTTAACCTATTAACTCTTAAACCGCAAACCCCCCACATCGCAATAAACCTAATTAATCTATTAACCCATAAAGTGCCAAACACCTACATTGCAATAACCCTAATTAATACATTTACCCCTAAACCGCCAACCCCCCTACAACGCAAATAACTAATTTAATTACTAAGCCCCCTAACCTAACACCTCCTAAATTAACCCCAATTACTATTAAATTACAATTAAAATAAAAAAACTGACATTAAATTACAAAAAATAAAAAAGTCTAACATTACAGAAAAAAATAAACAAAATATCAAAAATAGAAAAAAACACCCTCTAAACTAAACTACCAATAGCCCTTAAAAGGGCCTTTTGTAGGGCATTGCCCTAAGTTAAACAGCTCTTTTACCTTAAAAAATACTAAGTCCCCCCTAACAGTAAAAAACCCCCACCCACCAAACCCCCCAAAATAAAAAAAAAACTAACACTAAAAAGACCCTAAACTACCCATTGCCCCTAAAGGTGCATTTGTATGGGCATTCAGCTCTTTTACTGCCCTTAAAAGGGCATTCAGCTCTTTTAAGCGACCAAATCCCTAATCTTAAAAAAAAAAATCCTTTAACACTAAGCCCAACTAGGTACTCGCCGTTCCTGAAGTCTGACGGAGAAGGTCTTCTTCCAGGCGGCTCCATCATCTTCTATCTTCATTTGGAGCAAAGGTGGCGCAGAGCGGAGGTGCGGAGCTGTCTTCCCGATGCCTGGATCCTCATCGGCGGTCCTCAATGGCAGCGGTCCTCTGCCGGCTGCGGCGGTCCTCAGCCGCATGGAGGCTCCTCTTCATGCGATCGTCCTTAGCACAGTGAAGATTGAATGTAAGGTATTACAATACACACAAAAGTCCAGCACTCGCTCACAAGCTCTCAGCTAAGTTTAAAAGCAAACTGAAAGAGTCAGTGACTGCATTTGGCCAAATTTGACAAACCCAGGTTGAATGCAAGGTACCCCATATTTATTGGGGTACCTTGCATTCCTATTTGCTGAAATTTTGAAATCAGTCAATAGGATGAGAGCTACTGAAATCTTATTGGCTGATTTGAACAGCCAATAGGATTTCAGTAGCTTTAATCCTATTGGTTGATTTTAAAATTTCAGCCAATAGGAATGAATGCAAGGTACCCCAAATTGATTGCGGTACCTTGCATTCAATCTTTAGTTTAAGACGGACATCGGATGAAGAGGAGCCTCCATGCCGCAGAGGACCACCGCCCCGCCGTTGTAGACCGCCGCTGAGGATCCACGCATCGTGGAAGATTGCTCTGCCCCTCCGCTCTGTGCCGCCAGTGAGGACCACCGCTGTGGATCCTCAGCTCCGCACCACCGCTCTGCACCGCCTTTGCTCCGGATGAAGATAGACGATGATGGAGCCACCTGGAAGAAGACCTTCTCCGCGGAACGGTGAGTACCTATTAGGGGCTTAGTGTTAGGATTTTTTTTTTTTTTAAGTTTTAAGATTAGGGATTTAAACGAGCTCAATGCCCTTTTAAGGGCAGCGCCTATACAAATGCCCCTTTAGGGGCAATGGGTAGTTTAGTTTATTTTGTGCTATTTTTTTTTATTTTGGGGGGTTTGGTGGGTGGGGTTTTTTATTGTTAGGGGGTAACTTGTAATTTGTTTAGGTAAAGAGTTGTTTAACTTAAGCCAATGCCCTACAAAAGCCCCTTTAAGGGCAATTGGTAGTTTAATATTAGATTAGGGGGGGTTTATATTTTGGGGAGACTTTTTTATAGGGGTTGTTTATTTTTTTCTGTAATTTTACATTTTTTATTTTTTGTAATTTTAGCTTTGGGGGTTTGCATTTTTTTTTTTAAATACACTGCCCTCTGGGCAGGCTTATTGCCTAGTAATTAATAAAATAAAAGTTTTCACTCATATTTATACAGTACATAGTATACATATTACAGGTGGCCCTCGTTTTACAATGGTTCAATTTACACCGTTTCAGAATAACAACCTTTTTTTTTCCAGTCATGTGACTGCTATTGAAAATCATTGAAATCAGTGCATTTATTAAAATAGCCAGTAGGTGGAGCTGTCCACTTGTGTTGTAGCAAAGCCAAGCAAGCTGAAATTAATCAGTTTAACCAGACCTGAGCTATCAAGCAGATTTCAAAGAAACAAGATCTTCCTGTCTATAACTCAGTCCAGATTGGAATGCATAGAAAGAACTGTTTGCAGAAAAATGCAAGTGAAGTCTGTGTTGTGTGATTATTTTATTAGGTTTATAATGCTGTTTAGCAAATGTTTTTGTTCATTTAACTTAGTTTAATTATATATTCTGTGTTGTGTGGTTATTTTATTAGGTTTATAATGCTGTCTAGCATTTAAAGTCTTCATTTCAAAGCTTTAAAAATAATGTATTAGGTGTTACTTATGACGATTTTAAGAGGGGCCTGGAACCTATCTCTCTCACTTCCCATTGACTTACATTATAAACTGGGTTTCAATTTACAACGGTTTTGATTTACAACCATTCCTTCTGGAACCTAACCCCGGTGTAAACTGAGGGCTAACTGTACATTTAAAATGTAGGTTTATTATTGAAATAAATGCTTGAACAGTGACTTAAAGGGAAATGGTATCTAACATGGCTTTGGGTGCATAATGTATGTATATGTGTATTTGTATATTTGTAGATAGATATATATGTGTGTCTATATGTATGTGTGTGCATACTTACATATTTGTGCACACATACATATATATACACATTAATACAAACACACATATATCTACACACATACAAATATGCACACTTACATATACCTTTGAGCCCCTCCCTTTCCAACACCTTGTGATATGCTATATCCCTTAAAATTCCTGTTAAAAAGTGTATATGTATATATATATATATATATATATATATATATATATATATATATATATATACGGGGTGAGTATCACTATGGTTTACTAGTCAGGGGTTTAAAGCTATTACCCCAGAGGGAAAAAGCTAGTTGTCAAAAAAATGCAAAGTCATCTGTGACCACTGGATCTGTGGAAATGTCAATCTATATATATATAAAGTCAGTTATAGGGTATTCCTAGCATTACCCGGGTAATGCTAGGATTACCCAAGCGGCTGTGGGTAAAGCCCAATGTAAGATCATAAATTCCCTCTGGTTGATCGAGTCACCGCATCAAACATATATACGATGCACTGTAGTTCCCCCATCTTCACTATATTTATTGACTCTGCCTGGGGATTTACAGTACATCGGTCCTTACCCACAGCCACTTGGGTAATCCTAGTTACTTTACCCGTAACATATATATTTACACACACATACTTCTTGTTGAGTTGCAAGAGTACATTATAAACAATTCAGAATAATTACCCTGCAACATTCTGTCTTTGAACAGCAAAACAATGCACATTTTCGCCGCAAAGCAACAGTTTTCAATGCTTTGAAAATGTTTATTTTGGACTCAGTTCTTCAGTAAACACCTTGTAGTTACTGGACAGTTCTGTTGTATTGCTGTGGAAATAAACATCAGCCAAGGTTAACCATTTTTACAACAAAAAACATCTTTATTTACTGCAAATGTTTTTCCATAGCGAAACTCCAGCAACCATTTGCCTTATTTGGAGGAGCTAATCCAGGCTTGAGTCTGTAGACAAGAAGGCTAGCCGCGGTCATAATGTTAGTATAAAGTACACTGTTTTGCAGCCAATTAGGGAACAGTAGCTAGCAGGGGTAGCCTTGAGATGTCCGCAGGGTGCATTTCATGTTCAGAAAATTAGAAAAGCTTCAATTTTCAGAGCTAAATTACATGAAAGGGGCAAAATAAATAATGAAAACATATTGAAAGTTGTTTCATTACACATAATTAAACATTTTATATAGAAATAGTTTACTGTCCCTTAAAAAACATTTCTCCTTATATGTTAGAGGTCCTCTCTTAGGCTGGGTACCACTTGACACTGATCAGTATTCTGCACTTCACCTGGAACCGAGTGTTTCACCATTTGAGATATCTCCTAGCATTCTGGATTTACAACGGTTGTGCACATACTTACATGTGCTTGTCCCTAATCATGTCAGTGCTTAGGGGAAAATGTATCAATCCACAGGCAGGTTCTCAAGCAGAGAGTTACTACTTAGAATAGATGTTCCATTATAATATGTAAGTTCTATTTTCAGATTAACGTGGTCAAGAAACTGACTGGAGCTAGCGCAGGTGTCTCATAGCTACCACTTCATAAAGAAAGCTTGTTCTTGAATCCGAAACAAATTCATTCAAAGTTTTCCAAATTCGAATCGGTCCGAAACGAAATTCGAAAAACTCCAAATTTATCTGAACCAAACCGAAACAAATTTTTCGATCATGCACATATTTATCTTGAAGAGACCGCTGTTTCACAACTTCTGTTTCCGGCGAACCTGAAGGAAACAGGGGCATCAAGCTCCATTCGGAGCATGATAATTCAGCCCCATAGACTCTGTGGGCTAGATTACAAGTGGCATGCTATATAGCACTTCCGCTGTATTGTAAACATTGCTAGAACTAATGTTTTTGCGCGTGCGTAAAGCAAAAGTTTTACACACAAGCAATACTGATGCTCTGACTTGAGATCCTTAGATATTGCGACCAAGCTAACTTATTCTCCCCATAGACTTCAATGGGCAGCGTAGAAGGAAAAAAATTAACATTTATGGCTTCCACGCTAATCCGACAGGATTTATTAATGTTTCACATTCTAATTTTCTTCACATACATGAAAATCTATATACATATTTCTATATATATATCTGTATATACCTATAAATATATATATATATATTCCTATAGATATATATGTATACATATATATTTTACATTAACATTATCACACATATATTTTTATGTATATCTAAAAATATATATTTAATTAAAAAAAAAAATCTATGTGAAGAACATAGGAATGTAAAATAAGTACAATGCACTTCAGGTTTCACAATGTAGGTCTAACCTGGTGTCGGGTTAGCGCACATGAAAAGTTATCTTAACCCCTTGCACCAAAAAGACGTATACATACAGTATATATATATATATATATATATATATATATATATATATATATATATATGTCATGCGGTACATTGTCCATTGTACCGCCTTACATATATATACATCGCAGCTTCTAGGTTGTAAAGTGACAGCGGAGATCTGCTGTTCCTGAGCTGCAGGCATCTGTTTTCAAATGAGCATGATCGGTGCTTTGTTATTATCATATGAAAGCACATTGCCTGATTTTTACAGACAATGAGTGTCACCGCCTGTAACGATCATCTGCTGGTGCCGATGGGAGATGTTAGAGGGAGGCGGTTAGCAGCAAATCCACAGAGGTAGAGGGAGTGGGAGAACCGGGCAGGGCCCTACACTGCAGAAAATAAAGTTTGGAAGGGAGGGATGGGATGCTGCACTACAGAAAAAGTGTGGATTGGGAAAGGGGTCACCCTACCTAACAATAGTAGGGAGAGGGGCGGTAGGGGGGGACACTGCACTACAGAAAAATAATAATAAATACATTTTTTTAAAAAATTGAAAATACATAAAATTTAGGTACTGGCAGACAGCTACTTGAACCTAAGATGGCCACCACTAGTGGTAGTGTTAAAGAGTTGTTTGGGGGCATCAGGGAAGTGGGAGGGTTGCACGTTAAAATAGCGCTTCACTTGTATATTAACATCTCCACTGCCGAGAAAATAAGCCTCATCAGTTAGATACTTAGGGGCCGAATTATCAAGCTCCCTAACTGGTCCACTGCTCCATAACTGGTCCGCCTGCTCTGAGGCTACGGACATCAATCTGGCCAATCCTATACGATAGGGCTGATTGACACCCCCTGCTACCGGCCGATTGGCTGCGAATCTGCAGGGGGCAGCATTGCACAAGCGTATGCTGTCAGCATTCATCGATGTTTGTCGGACATGATCTGCTGGGCGGATAATGTTGGACAGACCAATGATAAATTGGCCCCTTAATCTTTAGCTATATACAGTATATCTTTACTAGTTTTGTAATAGGATTTTCTATTCATATATATTTTCTTCTCATACCTGTGGAACAAAAATAGGCAGTTTAAAGATTGCAACAAATTCACAGGCAAAAACGCAACAAAATTTAAGAGCTGTATGCTCTATGTATCATTTACGTGTCCAAATAAAAATGTATTGAGTTGAATACTTTCTATAAAATTATTTTTGTGATAAGGGCTCTGAAACATATATACCTAATTACAGATGAACCAGATTAATTGATATATTGTAGTAAAAAATAAATAATAATCTCTAAGCTATACGCCCTGATATAAATCTAGATCCCATCTCAAGTTGATTCCTTTCGGTTCTTTTGTTCCTAATTTATAAAATCTGGTTCATCTGTAATTGTTGCATTTTTGTCTGTAAATTTGTTGCAATCTTTAAACACAGGTATGAGAAGAATATGTATATGAATAGAAAAGCCTATTACAAAACTGGTAAAGATATATATAGCTAAAGATTAAGGGGCATATTTATCAAGCTCCATATGGAGCTCGCCAGAAACAGAAAAGACCGCTGCTCCATAACCTGTCCGCCTGCTCTGAGGTGGCGGACAGACATCGCCAGGAATCAACCCGATCCAATACAATTGGGTTGATTGACACCCCCTGCTACCGGCCGATTGGCCGCAAATCTGCAGGGGGCGGCGTTGCACCAGCAGTTCACAAGAACTGCTCGCACATTCTTAAATAGGCCCCTAAGTATCTAACTGAGGAGGCTTATTTTGCCACTAATATCACTATTTAGGCATATGAGCAATATCTGAATTGTACCCTTAGACCGACCACTCTTCTAATTTTTAATTCTATTTCTTCTTATGTTTTTTTAATCCTGAAATTTTATTGTTATTCTGAGTATGTTACATGCTGAGTGCTGTGTATGTTTATCCTCTACTGGTTTTCTAGAATGAAGTGACCAGTATTAGCTTTGATGCAAATATATATCTATATACCTACTTAATTGTGCCTTACATCTATAGCCTCCTTCTAATAGGGCGGCCATCCGTTGAGAAAACACATACACAGACTATAAGTCAGGTGTTTGGGGGCGTGATCTGAATACCCACGCTCTCAAACCATCTTTGAGAAAGCGCCAGTTGATGTAGCTACACCTTTGTCTCATGTGAGTTTGTTCCAAGTTTTAATGTATACCGAATAAATTTAATTGTTTTAAAGGCTTGTGCATAGTGTCTGTTAAAATACGAATGGACTTTGCTTTACTTACTTGTAATCTTGTAATCTTTTTGCTCTAAATGTATATGAATGTATACATTTATATTTATGTGTTAATATGTGTATATACACATACTAACACATAAATATATATGTATATATTCATATACATAAATATTTACAGGGAACACACAGTTCCCATAGACCGCTATGTAAAGGCACTTCTCTTTCCCATTTTTCTTCTTTAACCCCTTATAACTGCTTTTTGCATTATTATTTTTATTACAAAAATACTAAAAAAAAAAAATAATTAAAAAAAACCCAATATTCCTTATTTTGGGACCAATTGGGGGCTATTTTGAAAATTCACCAGAGATCTGACCTTGTAATGGCTGGTTATTTATCGTGCGACCGTTTAAGAGTGAATTTTCCCATTTACGGGCGTGCGATAAATTAGAACTCCACTCTAGGCCAAAATATCTAAAAATATTAATAATAATTACTAAAAAATATTATAGATACTGTGTATATTGCTGTGGAATATGTTGGTGCTATATAAATAAAGTATAATAATAATAATGTTCTATGGATTATTTAAAGAATCTATAATAATTTGTAATAATTATTATTAATATTTTTAAATATTTTATATTTAATATTATGTTAAATGTATTTGACCTTTTTTATATTTAATTTGATGGATTTCTTTTTTTCTGCAAAGTTTTTTGTTTTTAAATAAAGATTTAAGTTTGGGACAGTCCTTTATGTAAATGTGTGTTTAGTATTTGAATAAAAGGTTAAGCGTCAGTAAGAAATTCTCATCTCTGGAATAGTTGATTTTATGACAGTTAACAGTCCACCACTGTTGTATCCCATGCCAGAATATTTAGTAAAGTTATCTGCCAAGTGATGGAGTTTCTTTGAAGAAGTTAAACAGTTAAGTTTCCCAGCTGCAGAAATGGTAGTTTGTTTGTTTTTGTAGTTTTAAGGATAATATAGAGTAATAGCTCAGCCATGATTATTTATTTTTGTTGTTTATAATAATTTATTTTTACATTTTCCTCATTATACAACTCTTCCATGTATACTTTGTTCCACCACAAAATGAAATAGCACTTAATTTTCCCCCAGTTTAATCCCTAATGAAGTGACAATTGAAGTCAGTGGAAATCTTTTTGAACATCCAGATTCTAAATTGCATTTTCCGTGTATCTATTATTAAATATAATAACAAAATGTGTTAGTTTAACATCCTCAGAACAACATAAATACCAATAATGCAATGGAAACACACTTTTGGCATCTCAATTTTCTTGGGGTCTAAAAATAAACACCATATAGATGGTGAAAGCAAGTACATTGTCAGGCTTTTTGTTTGACATTGTGATTTATTATTATGAGTTGATGGTTCTTCAAGAACATGGAATTTTTTGAGGCCATGAAGGACAGACAGTGACAAAAAAGTTGTAGGTTATATAGAGTTCTTTATGGTCTTTGATATCAAATTCCCAACTTTTAATAACCCATGATGCCAGGAGTTGGGATCGTGATGACAAAGTTGGGGCATTTCATTGCCTAATCCTAGCTTTCACTGTGTGATAACAGAACATGAATTTGCACCACAAATATCCTTTCTCAAATCAAGACTATCCCACTATGTGATGGGAGCTCTGGGAGACGTATTGTAACTTTATATTTACAATGTGAAAAACACTGCTTGCATCATTTTTTATGTGAAACTGGATACTAAATGCATATAAGCAACACTCTGACCTTCAAACACACACAAATATAATTGCATTAGTACAAAAACAATAATGTACATTCTTATAGGGATATTAAAAAGTGCTTCTTTGGTAAACACAAATATGTTAAAGGGTTTATCCATCTCAAGTGGTCATACATAGGTTGGTTGACAATTTATACTTTTCCTATTTTTTAAAATGATTACCTCTATGTATTGGTATTGCAAAACCACCAGTTTTTTATTTTATTTTATTTGAATCTATTTAGTTTAGCCATGGCAACCATATTTGTCTTATGGCACACCACAAGTTTTGGTTATACAGATAATAATAATATATCAGCTCAGGATGGTCCTAGGTCCTTGGAACAAACACTGGTGTCTAAAGCACATTACATGTACATGCACATATATACATTTGTTGCATATTCTTATTCCATAGGCTTAGAACTTAAGTCCTAATTTAGTGATCAAGATCACTGAAAGTTATAATAGGAAGGGTTTGAGTGTGAGTCCTAAGTAAATACAGTAGAACAAACACATGATAAAAAGACAATACAATAGCACTAAGGGGCATATTTATCAAGCTCCGTATGGAGCTTGATGCCCAGTGTTTCTGGCGAGCCACTAAAGGCCGCTGCTCCATAACCTGTCTGCCTGCTCTGAGACGGAGGACAGACCGCCAGAAATCAACCCAATCCAATACGATCGGGTTGATTGACACCCCCTGCTAGGGGGGGGGGGGCACGATATATATAGATAAAGATTAAGGGGCATATTTATCAATCTCCGTATGGAGCTCGCCAGAAACAGAAAAGACCGCTGCTCCATAACCTTTCCACCTGCTCTGAGGTGGCGGACAGACATCGCCAGGAATCAACCCGATCCAATACAATTGGGTTGATTGACACCCCCTGCTACCGGCCGATTGGCCGCAAATCTGCAGGGGGCGGCATTGCCCCAGCAGTTCACAAAAACTGCTGGTGCAATGATAAATGCAGAGAGCGTATGCTGTCAGCATTTATCGATGTGCAGCGGACATGATACTCAACATCGGATAATGTCCGCTGCACAATGATAATTCGGGTCCATAGTATGAACTTCACATTAGTAGTATATTTTTTTCTGAAAATTTCAGTTATGTCTATTTCCACTCCTGTATCATGTGACAGCCATCAGCCAATCACAAATACATATACGTATATCTGTGAATTCTTGCACATGCTCAGTAGGAGCTGGTGACTCAAAAAGTGTAAATATAAAACGACTGTGCACATTTTTTTAATGTTAATGGAAGTAAATTGAAAATTTGTTTAAAATTTCTGTTCTATCTGAATCATTAAAGTTTCATTAACCTGAGTGTCTGTATAAGCATAAGCACCCTTTTATTTGCTCTTGATGCCAGTAAACTACAATTTTTAGAATGTCAGACATTTCATGTTTTCAGTAGGCAGCTCTCTTCAGCTACACATGTTGCCACTAATATTATTATGTTCTAGACATTTTATTTTTTGCCACTTTCCACAAAAATATGTAGAGAACCTTGAATATATCTCCAATTTGGGGCAACCCTTTAAAACACATAACATTTTATTTCACAGTTGTGTTATGGCTCTTATACTCACCATGGTGTTTGTTTAGCTTGATTTTTTTGTTGTGTACCAGAAGAATGTGAATGGTTCCCTTATATATTTTTGAAAAACATTCTGCTCATGCTTTAAAATATTAGACTTTGTATTGCCAATATTTACTGCTATAGGTACTGGATCAAACCAGCATTTGTGGGTAGCACTTATCAATTTGTTGTTTTTTCTAAACAAGTATTCAAAGAGGTGTACATTTGTTTTTAGATGGACATTAACCATACATAAATTAATGCTAGATATAATGATACAGCAATTGCACAGATTAACCTGAGAATAAAATGTAGATTTTTTTTGTTAAATTCTATTAGTTGTTTAAATATTGAAGAAATTAGTGTTACTTTTAGGTTTCTATAAATTAATGGGACCTGCATCTTTAAAACCTGTTTTCCTTTAACATTTCTAAATTCCATACAGCGATTGTTTGCATAGTTAATCTTTCTCTAATTGTCATCACCAGAAGACATTAAATAAGGAAACCTAGGTTTCAACATGGCAGCACCTATTACTTTATAGAAACTCGTGAGAATTGGAAAGCCCATGTGACGGACTTCCCGCTACCCCGACTGGGTAGCGCCATCAACCGGGTCCTTCCTCTGCTGGCTGTGTTTACTTAGGCTTGTCAATAGCGTATACGCCAGTATCAAAACTTTCAGTATAGGTTGGGAAACCACAAGCTAAATCAGCTATTTCAAATGCTGAAATAGGAGCTACTTGCAACCAATTTAATACACTCTAGCAGGTAAAAAGGATCATTGGGAATCATTTAAAGGGGAGAAAATTTTTGGTGAACTGTCCCTTTAAATTGTTTGATATATATATATATATATATATATATATATATATATATATATATATATATATATATATATATATATATATATATAGCATTTAACATCAATTAAGCTTTAAAGGGACACTAAACACATTTCATGCACATCCCTCTAATCATGGGTGCTGCCATTCATTATGTGCCCTAGATTACACTGCAGTTATATGAAGGAGAGTTGCTTTACATGAGCAAACAGGACAGCACTGGAATGTAGTGAAAGATAGATTTCAACATGATGGCACGCATGAGTAAAGGGAGGCGGGAAATAACCTCAATACTATGCTTATAAAATGTGTTTAGCATTTAATGTCCCTTTAATTGTTGTCAAATAAAACTGGTTTAAATGTTTTTTTCCTAGAAGATTACTGTAAAAAATGTTCACCATCCCTGCTCTGTACCATGTCCCGAAGATTAGCAGCTCAGTGTGGAATAGTGTCAGCAAATATATTTCCAAAATATCTCATAGGTCTTAACACAAGTTTAAAGGGACAATAGAATTATGCATTAACCTAATGCATCACTTTCTTTGGACTACTGCATTGCAGGAAAGCGTTTAAAGAAAGCATTTGAAATATGCATGCTTTGTTCATGCATATTTTAAATTACACTTACGCTATCTGGCAGACCAGAAACCTACAGCCAATCAGAGATTATAATGTATCAGCCATTATTGTAGCTGGCAAATCTTGTTTTCTTATTTGAGCAGATGTATTGGATATCTATTCCCGGAGGCAATGAACACTCAGGAGCATGCTGCCTTTTGGAACACTACAGCCTCTGATTAGACCAGTGCATAATGCTTTTAATTTATAAAAAATAAATAAAAACAATTTTTCTGCCCAGTCTTAGCCCCATCCTTGGAGGTCAGGCTGTGGCCCTGAAGAACTCTGACCTCACTTGAAAAGCCCACACCTACGCCAGAACACCTATACCCCCATTGGTTCTAAAGCCAGATCTGCAATGCAAAAGCTCTATCACTTTATTATTTAAACCCCATTTACAAAAGTTTTTAAAAATAAGCTTTTAAAAAATGCATTTAGTTGGAATGGTGTGGAATTGTATTACTCACTATCACTTAGATTTAGAGTTTTGCGGCCAAAGGGGTGCATTAGCTACGCGTGGTTTTTTTCCCCCCGCACCTTTTAAATAACGCTGGTATTTAGAGTTCTCTGAAGGGCTGCGTTAGGCTCCAAAAAGGGAGCGTAGAGCATAATTTACCGCCACTTCAACTCTCAATACCAGCGTTGCTTACGGTAGCGGCCAGCTTGAAAAACGTGGTCGTGCACGATATCCCCATAGGAAACAATGGGGCAGTTTGAGCTGAAAAAAAACCTAACACCTGCAAAAAAGCAGAGTTCAGCTCCTAACGCAGCCCCATTGTTTCCTATGGGGAAACACTTCCTAAGTCTGCACCTAACACCCTAACATGAACCCAGAGTCTAAACACCCCTAACCTTACACTTATTAACCCCTAATCTGCCGCCCCCACTATCGCTGACCCCTGCATATTATTATCAACCCCTAATCTTCCGCTCTGGACACCGCCGCAACCTACGTTATTCCTATCAACCCCTAATCTGCTGCCCCTAACACTGCCGACACCTATATTATATTTATTAACCCCTAATCTGCCCCCCTAATGTCGCCGCTACCTTACCTACACTTATTAACCCCTAATCTGCCGACCGGACCTCGCCGCTACTCTAATAAATGTATTAACCCCTAAAGCTAAGTCTAACCCTAACACCCCCCTAAGTTAAATATAATTTAAATCTAACAAAATAAATTATTTCTTATTAAATAAATTAATCCTATTTAAAGCTAAATACTTACCTGTAAAATAAACCCTAATATAGCTACAATATAACAAATAATTATATTGTAGCTATTTTAGGATTTATATTTATTTTACAGGCAACTTTGTATTTATTTTAACTACGGTAGGTACAATAGCTATTAAATAGTTAATAACTATTTAATAGCTACCTAGTTAAAATAAGTACAAAATTACTTGTAAAATAAATCCTAACCTAAGTTACAATTAAACCTAACACTACACTATCAATAAATTAATTAACTAAACTAACTACAATTACCTACAATTAAATCAACTAAACTAAATTACAAAAAAAAACAAACACTAAATTACAAAAAATAAAAAAAGATTACAAGAATGTTAAACTAATTACACCTACTCTAAGCCCCCTAAAAAAATAACAAAGCCCCCCAAAATAAAAAAATGCCCTACCCTATTCTAAAATAAAAAGTTAACAGCTCTATTACCTTACCAGCCCTTAAAAGGGCTTTTTGCGGGGCATGCCTCAAAGAAATCAGCTCTTTTGCCTGTAAAAAAAAACATTCAATACCCCCAACAGTTACCAGTGGTTTTTATGGAATGGTATTAAATGGTATATATAATTAGTTAATCTGTTTAAAACTATAATGTCTTTCTATCCACAACAGAGTTGGACTGACAACTCACAGGACCCCTGAGTGGAAGGAACTCATGCCCCCCCTTGACTCCCCCTCAGTTATAGTTCACACAGCTATGCTCTATCGTAAACCCTCATTTGTGTATTATGTCATTTTATATTTCTCCAATGTCATGATCAGTGCATACAATTACATGAGGCTCCTTTCCTTTAAGTCCTTGTCCAATAGTGTTGCGGCAGCTGCTGGGGTTTTACAAAAAAACAATAATAATAATAATAATCATGATAAATGAAGACTAAGAACTGCTTGTGCAATGCCACCCCCTGCAGATTTGCGGCCACTTGCAGGGGGTGCCAATCAACCCAATCGTACATGATCGGGCGGATTTCTGTCCGCAGGCTCCGAGGAGGCGTATGAGTTAAGGAGCAGCGGTTTTAAGACCGCTGCTTCTTAACTCCTGTTTCCGGCGAGCCTGAGGAGGGGTATTTGACCCCATTCAGGCCATGATAAATCGGCCCCTAAGACCTAGATTATGAGTGGAGTGCACAATATTTCCACTCCACTCTAAATACCAACACAAACATGTGCTCTGGTATTATAAGTTGAGCACAATGCACACGCAAACTCGCATTTGTATTGCATGGAAATTTTATGCTCACAACCTTTCCTTAGGCTCCAATGGGAGCCTCGTTCTAATGCAGATAGACATGTCACAGAACCTAGTACAGCGAAGGGGGTAAGTCGCACAGCATTGCCCAGCATATTTAAAATATATATGTGTATATATATATATATATATATATATATATATATATATATATATATATATATATATTTAAAGGTTAAACACAGTCCCCATAGACCGCAATGTAAAGGCACTTTTCAGTGCCATTTTTTTCTAACACTTCACATCCGCTCACTTTAATACCTTATAACTGTTTTGTGCCGTTATATTTTAATAAAAAAAATTCTCTTATATTTTATTTGTAAAAACAAACTATACTCTTTATTTCTGGGGGGCAATTGGAGGATATTTTTTGAATTAACCAGAGGTCTGACTGCTGGTTTATTTACTGAGCGCAAAGTGCTACTGTGAGCTTGTGGTAGCATTAACCAGCCACTTGTAATGGCTGGTTATTTAATGTGCGACTGTAAACGGGCAAATGTGCTAGTTTATAGGCAGACATTAAATTAGTGCTCCACTTGTAATCTAGCCCTAAGTGCGCTAAGAGTAAGAAAATAAATACTACTATGCTAATACTGCCTCAGACACAAACTACTGTGTATACTACTGCTGCTGCTTTTTTCAAATTTAGACTAAATCTTGGGGTTATCTAGTGTGGCTTGTTACCAGGGGAAAGTGGCTGTACTTCTTGTTACCTAGGAATCGTAGCAGAGGAAATATTATATATTATGTTTTTTTGGGTTGTTTTCTTATATGAAGGAAGAGTGAGGAGCTGATATTGCTAATTACCTCTTTTTTCCTACTATCTTTTTTGGAAGATGCGGATAGTGGGTCTTGAGTAAAATGGTAGGGTTTTAAGAGTGACACATGGAAGGTCGGATGTACTTTGTATGAGGATGGGAGGTCCACAAACAAACACTAAGTTACAAAAAAACAAAAAAACACAGTATCAAAAATAAAAACGAATTAC
The DNA here is from genome assembly GCF_027579735.1 of Bombina bombina. Lineage (NCBI taxonomy): Eukaryota > Metazoa > Chordata > Amphibia > Anura > Bombinatoridae > Bombina > Bombina bombina. Next base: position 1,052,577,899 of record NC_069501.1, on the reverse strand, counting down.
ACCTAATCAAATAGCCCTCTCAAAATAAAAAAGCCCCCCCCCCCAAATAAAAAAACCCATAGCCTACAATAAACTACCAACAGCCCTTAAAAGGGCCTTTTGCGGGGGAATTTCCCCAAAGAAATCAGCTCTTTTACCTGTAAAAAACAAATACAAACACCCCTCAACAGTAAAACCCACCACCCACACAACCAACCCCCCAAATAAAAAGCCTATCTAAAAAACCTAAGCTCCCCATTGCCCTGAAAAGGGGATTTGTATGGGCATTGCCCTTAAAAGGGCATTTAGTTCTTTTACATGCCCAGACCCTACTCTAAAACTAAAACCCACCCAAAAAACCCTTAAATAAACCTAACACTATCCCCCGATGATCCACTTACAGTTTTTGAAGTTCTGCTTGAAGGATCCATCCAGCTGGCAAGAAGTCTTCATCCGGGCTGCCTCTTCTATCTTCATCCATCCGGCGAAGTCTTCATTTATGTGGGAGGCCAGAGGTTTAGGGGTTAATACATTTATTTAGGTGGTGGCGGGGTCCGGGAGCGGCGGAATAGTTGTTAATACATTTATTTAGTGGCGGCGGGGTCCGGGAGCGGCGGGATAGGGGTTAATACATTTATTTAGGTGGCGGCGGGGTCTGGGAGCGGCGGAATAGGGGTTAATACATTTTTATAGATGGTGGAAGGGTCCGGGAGCAGCGGGATATGGGTTAATAACTTTATTACAGTTGCGGCGGGGTCCGGGAGCGGCGGGATAGGGGTTAAACATTTTATTATAGTGGCAGAGTTTAGTGACAGGATTTAAATAAAGTTAGGAAAAAGCAGAATAGCAGCGAGATCGATGACTGCTATTTGACAGCTTTTTTTATAAATATGGAGAGCGTATTCCGGTCCACAGCCACAATGTTAGGCAAGCGTATTGGTGCCGGCGAATACAGCATAGTTGAGGCTTTGATAAATATCCCCCATTGTCACTAAAGACAACCTCTTATTACATGCTTTGTTATTTGCTTTTCACAACAGGAGGCTGCTAGTTCATGTGGGCCATATAGATAACATTGTGCTCACGCCTTTGAAGTTTTGCAGAACACAGCACTAATTGGCTAAAATGCAAGTCAATAGATAATAAAAAGTCATGTGATCAGGGGGCTGTCAAAAGAGGCTTAGATACAAAGTAATCACAGAGGTTAAAAGTATATTAATATAACCATGTTGGTTGTGCAAAATTGGGGAATGGGTAATAAAGGGATTATCTATCTTTTTACACAATACAAATGTTTGAGTCAACTGTCCCTTTAATATATAATATATATATATAATATAATAATATTTGATATAATAGCCCGGATGAAGCCAAAGTATTGGTGAAACGTACGTCGGCTCAATTTTGGCTCAGTTTGATCTGAGCTAAAGTAAGGAGAAAGCTTGTGCAGCTGTTTGAGCTATTGAGCGGAGTAAGCTGTGTTTGCGTAAGGATTCCTGTTATTAACGTGCTGTGTTTTTCTGATGTCCCAATAAAGTAACTCTATAAGCATTATTATTGTGGTGCTGTTCCTCCTTTTGGATTTTCTCTGGATTTGAGGTTTGGCAGAACCTGGGAACGTGCACACCTGCTGCTGCAGTACCTATGCTGTGCCCTTTCTATTTCTATTACTAACAGCAAGTGAACCAGGAGTAGAGGGAGGTACGAACGCTATTACATCATTTCGCGCCACGGCTTGTGTGTGCTGGGACTTACCGGCCTTCGGCTGTAAAGTGGCTCAAAGGTTTCCCCTCTAGGATCACCGAATTGTTTTTTCAAACAAGAGGTCCTGTATTTCCCCTTGAGGATTTGTTTTCTTTGGATAACAATAACGAGGACAGATCGTTATTTACCAGATCATGGGTTATATGGATGTATAAGAGACAGCAAGTTAACAGCACTAACGTTGGCCAACGATAAGTATATCTGTGCTGTATTACTTTATCTGAACATTCGAATGTATCCTTGTTTGCAGTCTTTTCAATGAGCTTTCTCCTTATTTTTCGTTTCTACTGTTTGCAAACCTACTGTTTCTATGCTATTTAACAGGTTCAGCTATGTTATACCTGTTATATATTATAACGTCAGATTAGGAATTGCGTAAACTGTGCACAGTAGATAGTTTATATACATGTGTAAACTATTATTTACTAAGTAAACATATTGGATCAAGAGTGCTGGTGTAAGATATCTTTATTTTCTCTCTTTTTTTTATTACAACTGTCCCTTTAACTCTGTAAATTGTGGGTTTTCAGATTCCCCTGACTTCCTATAAAGTCATTGCACTGCCATGCTGAAACCTAGCTTTCCTTTATTTGATCTTATCTGCTGAATACAGTTGGGGAGAGATACAGTGTGCAACAATGGCTTTGTGGGACATAACAATGTTAAAGGAACTTTAAAGGGACATAGAACCCATTTTTTTTCTTTTCAGATAGTGCATACATTTGTAAACAACTTTCCAATTTCCTTCTGTTATTAATTTTGCCTAGTTTTCTTGTTATCCTTTCTTGAAGGCACAGCAATGCCCTACTGAGAACTATCTGAACACATCAGTAGGACAATTACAAGAGACATATATGTGCTGCCCCCAATCACCAGCTACCTCCCAACTCCTGAGCCTACTTTGGTATACTATTTAACAAAGGATACCAAGACAATGAGGACAAATTAGATGAAATAAGTAAATTGGAATGTTATTTAATATTGTATGCTCTATCTGAATAATAAAAGAAAACCTTGAAGTTTCATGTCCATTTAAACTCAAATATATAACATTTATTTAACATTAGTATGGTAATCATAACCATTGTTTGCATAATTTATGTATCTCTAATTGTCCTCCGCACAGTAGATTATATAAGGGAAACTTAGGTTTCAACATGGTGACGTCCATTACTTTATAGAATCTAAAATCTACACTTATTTTTTCAACAGTTAAACGACAAGTATAACTTTATAAAAATAACACCCACGTATTATCCTTAGGGTATTTTTTTCTTTGAATACGTCATTACATCTAGCATTTGTTTACTGTTTAATGTCCTTTTAGCATTACCAGGAATAAAGTGGCTACAATAACTTATTACCTTTAGACCAGTGGGTGTTACCTGGGAGTGAAGGGGTGATGATGCTTTTAACAGGGTGATTTGGAACTGGCACTGCTCCTGACCTGTAAGTCTGGGAATGGTTGTTACCTTGGTGAGGTGTTAACATTGCTTATTACCTTGAGTTAAAGGGACATAAAACAAGTTCAGATAGAGACAAAATATAATAAGTACTTTAATTACTTTACGTGCAAATTTATACTGCAGCACCTCACCATTAACCCTCTCTTTTTAAGTTTCCGAATTGTACAGCTCTAACTCACCACACACATTTCTTTCTATGGATGTATCTATATCTACCTTTGCTTTCGTAGAATGCAGAGATCCACGCTCATTATCTGCTGTAGCATGCCTAGAAGCAAATAAGCAGCTGGGAACTCAGTTGAAATACAATGCCTATGTTTCTGATGCTACACATTGATAATGGGGGGTGGAGCAGACTACTCCAGACAGCATGGCTATGTAAGTCATTTTGCTTATGTTTGAAAATTATTTTAAAATACTTGCTAACAATTTTGAAACATTTTTTTTATGCAAACTATTTTTACTTAATTAGCCCTTTTAGGATATGCACAGATCTCAATGTGTTTTATGGCACTTTAAGGGGCTGTCATTGCTGACTATCTGCTGGTGAATGCAGTCTAGTCTTGAAACACTTACCTAGGTAGGTGCAGGAGCAACAATGAACTACAGGGGGCTGCTGATTGGTGGCAGCAAATATATGTATTGTCAACGGGTCACCAGATGTGTTCAGCTAGCTCCCAGTAGTGCATTTCTGCTCCTTCCACAAAGGATATTAGGAGAATGAAGCAAATAATAGAAGTAAATTAGAAAGTTGTTTCAAATCATATGCTTTGAATAATAAAAGTCAAAATTGTGGTTTCATGTCCCATTAAAGGGACAGTTAATACTTTATAGTTACAAGAAATGTCTGTTGTTTTGTTATAGAATTAACATATCAGCCAAGTCTTAATGTTCTTAAAAAAATGTACATCTTTTTCACTGCAATTATTTTCCAGTAATAAGACTCCACCTACCATTTTCCTTATTTGGAGGAGCCAATCTGGGCTTTAGTCTGCAGACAGCAAGGCTACTCACTGTCATAAAGTTAGTATGAAGTGAATTGTTTTGCAGTTGTTATCAGATAAAGCCAATTAGGGATCAATATATAGCAGAGTTGGCCTTGAAATCAACAGGGTGCATTTCAAGTTTTGAGGATTAGAAATTGTTCAATTCTTAGAGCTAAATTACATGAAAAGTGGGCAAAATAAATAATTAAAATATATTGTAAAGTTTTTTTCCTTACATATAACTGAACATTTTATATGAAATGCTTAAACTGTTTACTGTCCCTTTAACTTGGTTTCTGGGGATGGCATTACCTGAGGTTAAGCGATTGGTATAACTGAATTCCTGTGTTGTCCTGGGGCTGGCAATAACCATTAACTGGGATGAAGGTTTACAGTGATGGGGATGACACTACTGACTCCCTTGTGTTTTGGAGCTGGCATTACTCATCTCTTGGGGTGAGGACTAATATTTTTTGCCTGGCAAATAGGGGCTTATATTATCCATTATCTGTTATTATAGGCTGGCATTATTTATTACCTGGGGATCTGCAGTTACTATTACTTATTATCTAGGAGTGAAATACTGGCATTTCTGATTTCATGTGAACTAGAGGCTTTAACCTGAAGCTAACTACCTGGCATTACTCATTACTAGATATGTGCACAGGTGAAATATTCGGTAAAGCTGAATCTTTTGTTCAGAATAAGGTGATAAAGTTCACCTATAGTGACTAAAATACTTACCTGAGCCTGCTGCAGAGCCGTGCTAACTTGCACCTTATCACAGAGCCCCAGCCACGCTAACAGGAGGCTTAGTGCAGCGGCTCCTAGTGCCTGCACTATAGAACCTTTTCCTTTAATACAGGCACCTCGCTAAGCCTCCTCTTAGCACGGCTGGGGCCCTGTGGAGAAGAAGAGCAGATAAGCTAGGCTCTCCAGCGCACTTAGGTACGTGTTTTTAACTATTAAAAGGAAACAAGTGAATACTGCCGAATTCTGTATTATTCCTTAGTTTTCTTTAAAGGGACAGTCTACACCAGATTGTTTATTGTTTAAAAAGATAGATAATCCCTTTATTACCCATTCCCCAGTTTTGCATAACCAACACGGTTATATTAATACACTTTTTACCTCTGTGATTATTTTGTATCTAATCCTCTGCAGACTGCTCCTTATTTCAGTTCTTTTGACAGACTTGCATTTTAGCCAATCAGTGCTGACTCCTAGGTAACTCCACGGCATGAGCACAGTGTTATGTATATGGCACACATGAACGAACACCCTCTAACTGTGAAAACTGTCAATTGCTTTGAGATAAGAGGCGGCCTTCAAGGGTTTAGAAAATAGCATATGATCCTACCTAGCTTTATCTTTCAACTAAGAATACCAAGAGAACAACGCAAATTTGATTATTAAAGTGAATTGGACAGTTGTTTAAAATTGCATGCCCTATCTGAATCATGAACGTTTAATTTTGACTAGACTGTTCCTTTAAATTTCATGCTGCATTCTTTCGGATATTCCTCTTGTTAAAGTGTTTCTTTATATGCGTTTGTAACAAAATGAATACACAGGTCTACTCATTACTTATGAGGTTGGTATTATTCATTACCTGGAGCTTGGGGCTGACAGCTCATTTTTAGAGGGTGACAGTATCTGGTATTGTTACTTGGGGGGCAAGTTAGAAAGACCTTGGAGGGGTCTTGAGGCAATGGTGCTCCTGCACAAATATAGATACTTGCTGTAATAAACCATACATTTCCCATCTAATTTGCCATTGCCCATGCATCCAACACCACTATCACTTTATTGTCAAACTGTACATTATTTTGCCTCCCAGTGACACAACTCTTGGAAAGTCTCCTAAATGTTGTTGTCTCCTTTGCTGTGGCCAGATAGGTATAACTGAGTCCCGGTACATGACATATATGCACCATATAGAAGGGTCAATACACAATACATTCCAGCGTTTCTGTATGCAGAGGAAAAGAAGAATTATAATTAAATAATAAAAATAAATAACAACAAACTGTACTCTAAACATGAACAGAGGAGCTCTACAGTTCATCCCCTTTTTAATTTGCTGCACTGATCCCATCATGCTCATTGTAAATCTAGGTAATCTGTGGGCAGGGCACAGTAGAAATGTTTAGTTATGGTCATACTGATGACCTCAAACGCGTTAATGTTATAATGTTGCAACCAATATATGAGTTAATACTTTTCCTAGTGTTGTGTTCGTCCTTTCCTGTTGAATACAAATTCATAGAAATGGACAGAGAAATCAGCTCTTTTTGTTTACATTTTTTTGTGTTTGTTTAATGAGTTATATAATAAATTAATATCCATATCTGTGATTGATGCACATATCTAACACACATAATCTTTTAAAGCAGTTAATCTACAAACTAAAAAAAAACACTATTAAGTAAATAGATATAAACCAAATTGAAAAATGTTGTGTTAAACTTTTTTTTATTTTCTGTACTGAATCACAATTTGAGAGGTTTATTAAACAAGTATTACTGTACAGTAATTTTATTGCATTTCTTAAAAAACATGTTTACAATATATATGTCTACATGTGCTCAACTGAAATTATGTGATGCATCTACAAGAGTGTGTTTTAAAATGCATTGCAGTTTTTATATTAAAAAAATGTACCTGTTCTGAAATTAATATTTTGCTGGTTTTGTGTTTGTGGCATGTCTCAGTTTTCCCCAATACAAATGAGAAAGATCCATATCAGCCAGTGAGCTATCGGTCTTTAGACAGACTAAGGACTGACTATAAGTTTTGAAATCAACATATGCTTTGACTTAAAGTGCCATAATCAGGTTGAGATCTGTGCATATCCTGAAAGGGCTAATTAATTTAAAATAGTTTGCATAAAATTTTTTTTTACAAATTGCTGGCAAGTATTTTAAAATAATTTTCAAAAGTAAGCAAAATTAATTACATAGCTAAACTGCCTGAAGCAGCTAAGCCCACCCTCGTATCTGTGTTTAGACACAGGCATTGTATTTCAACAGAGTTCACAGCTTCTAGGCATGCTCCAGCAGATAATCCCTATTCACTTTTGCATTTTACCAAAAGAACACTAGATACAGCCATAAAAGGAATTGTTTGGGGGGAGTTAGAGCTTTACAGTTCAGAAACTAAAAAGAAAAGGTTAATGGCGAGGCACTGCAGTATAAATTTGCAGGTAAAGTAATTAAAGTACATATTATATTATTTTGTCTCTATTCCAACTTGTTTTATGTCCCTTTAATTTCAGTCTAATGCTCTTTTAGAGAAAATCCTTTTAGCATACGTCTATAATCTTCAAAACACTTAAATCAGAGCATATGATTAAGAGGCCCAATTTCTAAATCTCTCTGGTTGGATGAGATTACTTAAGAAATCGTTTTAGTACTGAGAGGTGCCTCAACAAATTTTAAAAAGGCTAATTTTAGATTGAGATCTGTTTATCTCAATATGCCGAATTTTGGATGTGAAGGACATAATATAATGCTCAAAAGACTCCTCAATGATTTTATTTTTGACTTTACTGTCCCTTTTAGGGATAATAAAAACCCATAGAATTTAAGTAACTATTCATTTTATTGTTTGGAGTGGGGGTTTTTATGCACAGTTAAAGGGTCATGAAACCATAATTTTTTCTTTCATGGTTTAGAACGAGCATGCAATTTTAAACAACTTTCTAATTTACTTCTATTATCTAAATTGCTTTATTCTCTTGATATCCTTTGGTGAAAAGCATATCTAGATAGGCTCTGTAGCTGCTGATTGGTAGCTGCACATACATGTTTTGTGTGATTGGCTCACCCATGTGCATTGACAGATAGGGCAGCATGCTTAGGCACTGTGGCTGAGCTCTGTAGCAACCCAAGGGTTTCATCCTTCCAAGGTTTATAAAAATGAGCAGCGCCTTTAGACCCTTATGGGTGATTAGCCGCGCTTTACAAGTACCCAATACATACATACATTGCTATTTATTTAACAAAGGATATCTAAAAACTGAAGCAAATTACATAATAGAAGTAAATTGGAATGAAATTCTCTATCTGAATCATGAAAGAAAATTTTGGGGTTTAGTGTCCCTTTAAGGATGCAGAATGTTTCCAGATAACTGCAGCAATATTGTTCCCTTACATCATAGAATTTAGAAACAGCATAAACATTCACATTCATTATTGCCTCCCAAATGTCTGTACTACAGGAGGACAGGACAGACAGGACAGATTTTTAGGGAAATATCTCAATCAGTAATAGCTCCACAAATGCTATACATTTTGAAATGATACTAATTTCTAGTAGGCCAATCCATTGTGCATATAACCACATCATTTTTCAAGACCAGGGTTGCATTTGCTACTATGTTACAAAAGAGCTTCATATACAAATGATCTTCCCAAGAGATGTGTTTGTAGTTAGACCATTTACTGCAGCAATAGCTCTTTGCAGCACTAAAATGCTATTGTTTGAAGCAATTTAAACACTCCTCAGTATTCATACTAATGATTACATTTCCCAGTGAGTGTTTCAGTTTGTGGAAATATGGATCTGAATTATGGAGTGCACCCTGGGTGTGAGTCTACTTATTGAGGTGAGTGCAGCTCTTTTACAGGGTATTGTGTGTGTGTAGATAAATAGATACAGCTATGACTACAGGCCAAAATGCGTTAGCTGATCTGTGATGTCGCCGGCACTATTCGGGTGCCACTATCACTGATGTTAGCGGTTTCCAACATTGTTTGTACAGACTTTTAATGGATTATAGAATCATAATAAATGTTAAGTTTTAACAGCACTCCAGTGTTTTACGTCTTTGGTTTCTCATGGTTCTTTTGCCTGTCACCGGGTGGAGCAAAATAATCTGTCAGCATCTGGGTTCGAGCAATACTCACGTTTACTGACAACAAGGAAACTGGATGTAAAGTTGAGAACTCCGAGGAGGGGAGGTGAGAGTGTCTGGGTATAATATTTTATATTTACTGTTTTGTGGATTGTATATACTGGAGCCCTATTTTCACCCCCTCCCTGTGGACCAGAGTTTTCCCCTGAATACTAACAGTGGTGGATATTATGGGGTAGATTTAACCATGTTGGGCAGACATGATTCGCTATAGTGAACCATGTTCGCACGACATCGCTAAATGCCAACAGTATACGCTGTCAGCATTTAACATTGCACAAGCATTTCATAAGAAATGCTTGTGCAATGCTTCCCCCTGCATATTCGCTGCCAATCGGCCTCTAGCAGGGGGTGTCAATCATCCTGATTGTATCTGTTTGATAAATCTCCACCTATGAGCATTGTCAGGGTCTTTGGCTTAAAAAAAGAGTGAGAACTTTTCCCAAGCGGATTATAAATATCACCTTTAAGTGTTTAAATAATGCACTCACCGGTCTTCTGTTAAATGCTGTGGGGACATCCATGGTTTTATGATTTAGATAAATAGATAAATAGATAGATAGACAGATAGATAGATGTGTGTTTGTGTCAAGTCAGAACCACATTCATTATGACAGTATAGAGTGCATTGTTTTGCAAATCTTATCTGCTAAAGTCAATTAAGGAACTATATGTAGCAAGGCTTGAGAATTCTGCAGGGTGCTTTTACTTGTCTGAAAATGAGAAAAGCCACATTTTTCAAAGCTAAATTACACAAACAGGGAGCAAAATAAATAATAAAAATATATTGCAAAGTTATTTTAATATACATAACCAAACATGTTATGTTAAAATCTCAAGGTGTTTACTGTCCCTTTAAGTATTTATTTTTCTTTATGTAATGTTTAATGCTTCATTTTTGTGCCAGAATTCACACAAACCGTACCACTTACTTATAAAAAATATGTTTTTATCTTTATTTTTGGATTAAAGGGACATGAAATCTAAAGATTTTCTTTCAGGATTCAGAAAAAGCATACAATTTTAAACAACTTCCCATTGTACATCTATTATCTAACTTGCTTTGTTCTTATGGTGGCCTTTGTTGAAAAGCATACCTAAGTAGGCTTAGGAGCAGCAATGCACTATAGGTAGCTACCTGCTGATTAGTGACTGCACATATATGCCTCTTGTCACTGGCTCACCCAGTGTGTTTAGATTGCTCACAGTATTGCATTGCTGCTCCTTTAAATAAGCATTATAAGAGAATAAAACAAGTTTGATAATACAAGTAAATAGAAAATTGGGTAAAATGTATGTGCTCTGAATCATGAAAAAAAACATTTTGGGTTTGTGCCCTTTACACCACTTTTCAGCAGTTGTGTGACATCTTTAAAAGAACTCTGAAGACATTTTGTTTTTATTTCTTTATATATATTTTTTTGTCTTTATGTTTATGTGTTTAACTCAGTTTTCTAATCACACTTGCAGAGGTGTGTCCCTCTCCACCAGTAAAGCAGAGGCAGTTGTCCTCATCAGCCATTGTAAAGCAATACTGTAGTATTGTCTGTAGACATTATGTTTTTATTTCTTTATATATATATTTTTTTGTCTGTGTGTTTATGTGTTTAACTCAGTTTTCTAATCACACTTGCAGAGGTGTGTCCCTCTCCACCAGTAAAGCAGAGGCAGTTGTCCTCATCAGCGATTGTAAAGCAATACTGCAGTATTGTCTGTAGACATTTTGTTTTTATTTCTTTATATATATATTTTTTTGTCTTTGTGTTTATGTGTTTAACTCAGTTTTCTAATCACACTTGCAGAGGTGTGTCCCTCTCCACCAGTAAAGCAGAGGCAGTTGTACTCATCAGCCATTGTAAAGCAATACTGCAGTATTGTCTGTAGACATTTTGTTTTTATTTCTTTATATATATATTTTTTTGTCTGCGTGTTTATGTGTTTAACTCAGTTTTCTAATCACACTTGCAGAGGTGTGTCCCTCTCCACCAGTAAAGCAGAGGCAGTTGTACTCATCAGCCATTGTAAAGCAATACTGCAGTATTGTCTGTAGACATTTTGTTTTTATTTCTTTATATATATTTTTTTTTGTCTGTGTGTTCATGTGTTTAACTCAGTTTTCTAATCACACTTGCAGAGGTGTGTCCCTCTCCACCAGTAAAGCAGAGGCAGTTGTCCTCATCAGCCATTGCAAAGCAATACTGCAGTATTGGATTCAACTTGAATTTAAGCAGATGTGAAAATGCTGTTCTTTGATGTGCATAGTTGACATTTTTATGCTCATTGTCCCTTTAATGTAGCTTCTTTCTTTAACTGTTTTGTTTACTTATACACTTTTAATAAAAATACAATTAATACAATAGTGAAGCGTAACAGTGATTATAGTAGTAATAACACTTTACAGAAATGCATTATATACCCATGTGTTTACACAGTTTCACTGCTCAGTATATCCAGCATGCACTCTCTCCATCGTGTACGTTATTTAAACTTACATTAATATATATATTAATTTGAAAATATCTATGTGCATATATAGTTATATGTGTATTAATTATATATGCCTACACACAAACAACTGTGCCTGCCTCTAGATTTATGTAGTCTTCCTGTCCTATAAACGTGAACAGAAGATTTAATAACACTGGGTAAGGTTCCCTTTTAAATATTTAAAAGCATGGTTTCAGACAGTAAAGCTTTTTAATCTTATGTTTCCAATCTGACTGGTCCTGTTCCAAAAACCAGTGTAGACGCAGAGCCCAGAATGAAAGATTTCAAGCAGGATTGTGTTAAGTATGCAGAGGGGAATTGTCAGCCTGCTGGGTGCCACGTGACCATCTTGGCCCAATAAAAGCCAAGCAGGCGAAGTACTGCTGTCAACTGGGGGAATTAAGTGTAATTATAAAACATCAGCCAGTATGTTAACAAATTAACCCCAGGAATTATACTCTGCGAATAATGTAAACAGGGCAATATACATAAGCACGGGGCTTGTAAATTCCCTCTTAATGTGTAATAGCCAGAAACACTGCACTGTTTAATACTGGTTAGTTGGGTGTCATGGAAGATAAAATAAGTCTCATGGCTTTTGGTAAGTTGCAAATAATAACCTCCGGTGTTCCATATGACATTATTTTCCTGCATACAATAAAATGTAGGGGTTGGGCAGAGTTAAATACAATTCTCTGACCCTACTAGGTTCTGTTTGCTTAATGTACCTATTAAATAGGCCTAGCATTAGATAATTAGACTTTGTAATTAGAGTAGAATTGAGGTTGTTGAATAACATTGCCTGGTATATTAGGCTGCATAGCATTAAAGGATCAAAGCAACTGCTAGTGATTTCCACTGGTTTTATTTTTATTTTCTTCTGGGGTACATAACCCCATATACTGTTATATATAT
>NC_069501.1:1052510384-1052560384 GCF_027579735.1 Bombina bombina | reverse complement strand
TCAGGAGTTTGTATTGCATGGTCATATAAACCGTCCTGTTAGTTCTCACCTTTTCACCCCCCCCCCCATTTTTTTTTATTTTTTAAATATATAAATTAAATACAAAATGAAAATAAACCAATAAAAATAGAAATAAAATAACATGCTTCATTAAAAGAAAAGAAATGTATGCTCAACTTGTTCATATTTTTAGGCAGTGATCTGGGGCAAACGTTTTATCACAATGTATCAGTATTAAACATCTGGCTGTTAGGTGAGTGAAGGCAGCTGTAACCTCAGTATATTAACACTTACTACTCCATAGTACTCTACTATAATGCAAACTTACTTGTAAAGGGAAACGCTACCTTTCTAGGCACTTCTAGGTCAGGAAACACTAGCAAATAAAATAAATCTTTTTTTTTCTTTGACTGGAATCTGATTTCCACCTTCCAGCAACAGAAAATAAAACACGACAACATATATATCAAGAAAAGGTACATATCACTCAGTGTGTACATACATTATGAACATATGCTTATAAGCTGTCGTTAGGAGTGAGGGCCCATTCACTTGTTTATTGATGGATAATTAGTAATATAATAGCACTAGGCAAAACTGGGTTTTAAAGAAATGCACTGGTAGCCCTGAATGGAATGTAGTGCACCCCTCCCCGGCTACAGCAGGTTAATTCTCAATATTTAAATCAAGAAATAAAAATACTCATTCTTTACAATACACGAAGTATGTTTGCATTAATAGATTAAAATAAAAGTAATTCTCTTTGATTGGGCTTGGTGGTTCTGATATTCAGGGCTACAAATGGGACCTCGTTCAAAGTGTGTTTAGGGAGTGGGGGGACTCAATTGCAATTTGGTGCTAAATCCCAGATTAAAGAGATTGTGTACTTTATGAAGAGGCCAAATTTCTAAGACTGTATTCACCTTTCACTTCAATAGAGGTGCCTGGCTCTGTCTCTTGTAGTTACTGAATTCTTTTTAGTGCCTTGTTATGACTGAGGGATTATAGGGGTAACCAGGTTGTCAGGCATTTTACTGGGTGATACTGAGTAGAGGGAATTGCAGTACTAAGCCCCAGTTAACTGCAGTTTCAACTCAACTCCTGGAATCATCTATATGCAATAAAGAAAACGATTTCTTCTTATCAAACTTAAATTGATGCTGCAGGCCAAAATATTTTACCATTGTTCCCATTTCTCTTTTGCAGCTAACATTTTTTGTTGTTGCTTTGTGGGCTTTGACAGATGATTTCTAAAAAAGAAAATGCAAACATAATCACTTAATTTTAAAACATGTTGGCATCTTTCAGTTTCATATTAGGCAATACATTAAAAATATTATTATTATTATTATTATTGTTATTATTATTAATAATAATAATAATAATAATAATAATATATGTTGAATAATTTACAATTAACACCATATATTTCATTGTGCTACTTTAATTTGAACTGGGCTAAGTATCCCATAGTATTAAGATTTACTTTGCCAACAGTATCATAAAAAAAGATCAGAAAGCCACTTACAAGACAACGCAAGATCTTTTATGACTCAGTAATAGGAATTGTTTAAGCTGCAGTTATATTTAGTGAGCTGCTTACTAGGAAATCTTAGATGTGAAGGTAAAAAACAGGGCGAGTGAATATATCTGATCCATGGCTTTCAGGGAAAATAGCAGACACTCAGTAAATATTGAAAGTCACCTTAGAAGTTTTTTTTTCCTTCTCGTTTATTTAGAGTGTTTGAAAAACTTCAAAGATGTAAGGGCAAAAGGTGGGGTGAGTCTATGAGTTGTTCATAAATGTTCATCTTATACTCCCACTCTCACCGCCAATAGTGCCCTTAAACTGATAGAATAATGTTTATATTAAAAGTTTCAAGTATTTAAGCAAAGAAAGGATCAATATTGTACACATGTTTAGTAACCACTTGGTCACTTTAAGATCAACTTACTGATCAGATTCGTTTCAATATACATGTGCTATAAAACCGAAATCTGAATAAAATATAATGAATGGAATTTAATAAACTAGAATCTATGTTAATTGTATAGCTTTATCTAGTCTACCACCTTGCAGGGATTTGGATTGACATTAAAGGCACCAAGACCTCTGTTTGCCCTTTGATTTGGCCTGATTTCTACATACAAGTCCCAAGAGATTCACTATATTACTAAATTGATTTTCAATTGCCTGATCTGTCAATATGAAAACAGAACACTGCATCTTTAAAACCTCTGTTTGAATGCTACTTTTTCACTAGTCCGAACAATATCTACTGAGGTTCACTTACATATTGATTAAGAGCGGTTTATGTGTTTATGTGCATTGTTTCAATTGTTTAACCTTTTAGCTACCAGAAGAGACTCCAGTTCGACCAATTTTTCCAACTATGGGTTTAACTGTAGAGTAATATTTTTATTAAATACAGACTGCTTTGATACAGATCGAATCTGCTGTATCCAAGTGGTCATTTTGAGAAGAGAAAAAAAACTGTTCAGTAAGTTTTATCTACACCTAAAGGGCCCTTTATCTAAAGCTCTCGGCTCTTACAACTTTAAACATGACTTATGTAAACCAGATATCATTTGGATGGGCTTTATTGTCAGCTCTAAGTGTTCTTTTACTTGCTTGTACAATAAATGACAAGAGGGCTCTAAAGCTCCACTTAGATATTCGTGTGTTTTATCTGATGACATTCACCTGGTCACCAGAACTTAACATTAATAACTGCAATTATTACCTTCCCATTAACCAAAATAATAATGTGTAAAAACATAACAACGTGTGTGATAGGTCATCTCTAAGAAATGAGAACATTGAATGAACATTTTGTAAATAGTATACAAACATACAAACACACAAACATACAAACACACACACACACACATATATATATATATATATATATATATGTGTGTGTGTGTGTGTGAGAGAGAGAGTGTATGTGTGTGTGGAGAGAGATGGCATGTTATATGTTTTTTATACAGCATTTAAGTATTTTTTTTTAATTAAAAAAAATATTATTTTCTCTTGTGTTTATTAAAATGGCTTAACTAACAAACCAGTGGACATATTTAACATCAAATGTAGCTGCAATTCAGACACTTACCCCACAAGTCACTTTAGGCAACATATATACATTGTTTAACTTCAAACTCACCTTTAAAAATGCAATTTAATTTTAAAATACATTATGCATTTTAAGATGTATATATATAAATAGCTTATTTGTTATAGTTAATTATTTTAGACGGAATTAAAAACGTTTCTATCTATCTTTCTATTGATCTATTTATCTATCTATTTATCTATCATCTATCTATCTGTTTCACTATTTCACAAAAACAAACAATAATTTACCCAGTCCCCAGTAAAATATTGATTGAATTATGATAACATTTTTTGTAAACATTTTAAAGTTAATTTCTTTGTTTACCTCTGGCACAGGCATCTCCGTTGTGTCATTTAACTTATATTTATGTAAGTCATCCTCAAAGCAGTGTGTCCCTCCAAATGGAGAGTTCTGACTTTCTCTACCTCGAGAACTTCAACCCTGCAGAGTTCATGAACTAAGTATCCATTGTCAGGGTATAAAAAAGCAGGATACATTTGCAATATAAATTCAGATCTCATCTCAGCTGCATATGGTGTGTGCATTTCCTAGATTTTATACATAAATATATATATATTGTTTTTATTTATTTTTTTAAGAGAGACACAAAAACAAAAAGTGAGGGGGAAAAACACAATTTTATTTCTAGCATAAAAATGAAACATCAAATTACTTTGCCTCTGGCTTCCATTTTTCCCTTCTACATTATAAGTAGTTATTGAACTAGCTATAAGATCTAAGGGCCATTTGTGTGGAGACAGATTTCAATGCAGTTTCACCATCAATATTCTTTGGCAGTGACCTATTGGAGGAAGTCAAACAACTGAGGTGAAATTCAGGTCACGCTGTCTAACCAGTATTAAAATGCGAGCACTTTCAAGAAAAAAAAGCCACTTTAAACGAGATTTAGAGAAAATTGAATTCCACTCAGGGAGGGGATACGCTTTGCATTTTCTTTACAAACACAAAATGCATTTTATACATTATTTTTTTATTAAAAAGAGGAGCATATATATATATTTCTTAAACATATATATATATATATTGGTGTCTTTATAATAAGGGGGGGGGGGTCTGGATGAAAAATGAAGGAGCTGTGTGTGTGAAAGATATGCTCTGTTTGTAACCTTTTTTCTGCTGTAGCTTGTTTTATTTCTATTTTAGCTGAAATAATGTATATATGCAAACATTATCAATTAAACATCTTTAGTCATTAGCATTCTTATTTTCACCTTTTTGTCATGATTTTTTATTTTGTATTCTAATATAGGTAGATAGAAAAATAGATAGAAAAATAGATAGATAAATAGATAGATTTTATACATAACCCCATGTTTGCATATAAGTGTAAACTGAACATTTTGATTTTGTGGATTAGTTTTAATTTATTACATGTTTGTTATATTTGAAAATGTAGCTAAAACCATATGATTTTATTTCTTATTACAAAATGTACAAACATGATATTTAGTGTGCAGCTGATCAGAATATCATGGCCATTGTTGGGGAATGGTTGAGATGAGCTGAATTCTGGTTACACAAAGCAGTAGAAGGTAGTTGTTCATTTTTCCTGGCATGCACAGATTGCTAATGGCGTGAGGTGCAGGTTAGCAAAACGGCCAGTATGGTAATAGCACCTCCAATGAACCCTGAGGGACAATAGATAGTTATTTTTCTTCAGAACTGTCAAAAAAGACGCTTTGTACTTAAAATGTTGCAGCAACTCCACAGTCAGATATTTTGCATCTCGTTTCCAGAAGCAGAAAACAAAGAAGACCCCAGTGCACAGAATACAGTTGGTGTAAACCCCTAATTCTGCAATTACTGCAGCAAGTTATTCACAAATATATATCCCTATTTATTTTAGCTCTAACAAAGGAATTATCTGTTTATAATGTGATAAAGAGTAGTGCAGATTAGGATGTTTTCTTCTATTCAAACCTTGAATGAAACCCCATGAGTTCAAATGGGATCTCCAAAATAACAGGCACAGCCTTGTGCTGATTACCAATTAAACTATACATTTTGAAAGATACATTACATTATACACAGCAGAAACAATATTTGGTAAGGACAGCACTCTTGCTTAAAATCTAGATACACTTTTATTTAATTAGAAATGAATAATCAGATATTGCAAGACATATAGGGTTTTTGGAAGTATTATTTTGTGAGATACAAATATGTATCATTAAATTATAGTATTTAACACAATGCTGATACAGGCTGAAATAGTACATTGCAGTATTTCTTAATATCTTGCACGTTAACATACTAAAACGATCTTTGAACAATTGATTTGAGTCATTCTAAACCCCATGCATCTTCCTGTGCATATTTAAATAATATGTAAAATAAGTATTATTACCAAACATCAAGTATAAAACTGAAACCTATAACAATTACAAGAGAAATGAAATGATAATGTATTTTCTCCTTGCAAGTAATACAAATAAGTTGATTTAAAGATGTGACTTAGCTTCTAAAAAGTGCTATGCTCCTAAGAGCCCCTTGTAGTGTGCTTTGTGCTCATAGACATGTCCCATTGTATAAAATAGGCTGTACATAAGTGGGTCTTAATGCCTTTATTTTTCAGTGTTAATAGCTAACATGAACATAATGTTGTTGTGAAAAATATTTAAAGATCAGGCGGATTTGTTTTGTGAAGAAGCCCCAGTAATTATAGGTATGTTTGCAAACAGTTATTGCTCTCTCAGCCGACCTGTAATACGAATGGTGCTGGATAGGGTTTAATTTCAGTCACATTGCACCCATTAAACAAAGCCTGCAACTTCCCCCTGTTATCTGTTAGCAAAGGCACATAAAACGCTGGAACAACATGCTGATTCCTCTGGGTTTCACATCTGCTGGAAGTTTCTTTTTCTAAGTAGAATGTTTTTTTTTATAACAGCACTTTTAATTTAGGGTAATTTTAGCACCTACATCAAAATACCAGATACTAATCAGGCGCTTATATGCACCCTGTAGAATCGAATTTGTGTGCGGTTTACTGAGTCACAGATTCGTCTCTAGGGGGGTATATGGGTGATGCTACAGTCGTCTGCTTGCAGCTTTACTCATTGTATCCCTGAATTTGAATATATCCTGAAGAAAATCCCTGTTGTGTAATGTGCCATTTTATACTGCACTTGGTTTAAGTGGTTACAAGAGCTGGGGGGGGGGGGGTATTTAATTGTTCCCTTTATTTTAGTTGTGGTTGGGAGGGTGGTAAGATGGGGCATAAAGGTGCAGGTAACAATAATAATAAAATAAAACATCATTATGTTTCCTGTAAAGAAGGAAAATCTACCGCAAAAGAAGCAAGTCCCAACCAGCACAAAGACTCTAAACCATTCCTTCCTGTGTGATTTATGGCATTTTACTGCCCTATAAAAGCTGTTACAACGAACCTAAAGCCTGCAACACCGCTGGCACATTTAGTCTAATAAATAAAACATAAACAGCTAACTTTATGTGTCAGTTTTATTGTTATCAAGTAAAATATTGCATTGCCCTGCAAGCTATGATTCTATGCTATAATTGTTATCAGGCAGAACTAGGGAGCAATCAGATTTCTGCTCTCCCATTTTTAATACCCAATCTAAGCTCTTGATAAAATAGCTAATTGTAATAGCTGTTTGCTTGGAACTGTTTACATAAATTCTCAGGGTTTTTTGAGCACTATATTATCTGCTGGGATGTGTAAAATAGATGCCTGGTGTGAACATTGCAGGGCCCTTCTCTTAAGAAAAAAAGAAATTTGAAATGTTTAACCCCTCAGTTACCAGTGTGGGTTGAACACCATGTAT
This sequence comes from Bombina bombina, assembly GCF_027579735.1. Lineage (NCBI taxonomy): Eukaryota > Metazoa > Chordata > Amphibia > Anura > Bombinatoridae > Bombina > Bombina bombina. The sequence goes on along the minus strand of NC_069501.1, from coordinate 1,052,553,459 downwards.
ACCAGCCTTCTCTGGCACCCAACCGGTTAAATTTAATTGAATTTTGAACCCTGCTCCACAATCCTAGGTAGCCTCTTTTATTGCATTCTGGCTGACATTTTCTTTCCTGCTTGGAGGTAGATTTTTTTTACTATTAAGGCTATGATATAGGAAGACAATCTTGCAGTTTATTATTTAAACATCACAACATTCATCTAATGTACACAAATAAGAAAATGTACATATGGTAAATACAGTCAAATCATCAATTATATATATATATATATATATATATATATATATATATATATATATATATATATATATATATATATATATATATATATATATATATATATATATATATATATATATATATATATATATATAAATAAATAATTTATTTTGCATTAATAGCATTTACCTATTTGTTTTTTTCCCTTTAATGACCTTTCAGAGAGACAGTTATGATAATTGCTGGCTGGTTTAGACAGATAAATTGCTTTATACACTTTAATCCTTAGGAATAAATCCAGTGTCTTGAACTCTGGGGGCGTATTTAAAGGGTTATTTTCCTTTATTTTAGCCTGCATGCCTTAAGTTCAGTATATACAGCTAAAACTAAATATTTTGGATCCATTTCTGATTTGCTCTTTTCTTATTTCAGATGCCCCCTCTATTTGGATCATAGATGTCTGCAATCAAGTCTCAATACAGATGTCACAGGATCACAGATGACGGACAGGTATGGAAAGCCACAAACCTACAGCAGCTTTATAGAAGAATGCAGACCTGGTGATACTAATATTATGCTGTGTGTATGATTGTGTGTGTGTCTGGGGGGCATACTCCACCCAACACTTGCCCTCATGTAATTGGCATAACCAGCTCTATCTCATTATTTTCCCCATACCAACACATACTTCTATATTATAAACAAACCGAGATCCACATATGCAAGTAGCTGGACCTGAAATGGGATTCAGTGATAAAAAAACAAACAAAATCACACATGCAAGGGGAGAAAATGACATTTTAAATAGGCTTCTTGGTTCCTTATCCGGGGACTAGCAGGCAAGTTGTGATTGGCTAGTAGAGTCACATGGTGAAACTAACTTTACGGGGTCGCCAGCTAGTAGGAGGGCTTTATGGAGCAGAAAAACGACAAAGCGAGAAAAATTATTTTCCACTCCAGAAATTAATGATCATGAGTTCGTATTTGATGGACTCTAACTACATCGATCCGAAATTTCCTCCATGCGAGGAATATTCGCAAAATAACTATATACCAGAGCACAGTCCGGAATATTATACCCGGTCCAGGGACACTGGATACCAACATCATCACCAGGAACTGTTCCCTCCAAGAACTGGCTACCCAGAGCGACAGTTCAGCTGTGCCAGCATCCAGGGTCCAGGCAACCCCTCTACACACACCAGCACCAGGGTCCATGGGCAGCCCCAGAGCAACCATCACCTTGTAGGCAAACCCCAGCTCTGTGAGCTCCCCACACCCTCCATTCCCACCACCACCTCTACTACCTCTCCATCCCCTGCTGCACCCCCAGCCTGTAATCTGCCCAACTCAGAGCATCCCAGCAGCACAGCTTCCAAACAACCCATAGTCTACCCCTGGATGAAGAAAATACACGTCAGTACTGGTAGGAAACTTTTTCTCTCTTCTCTTTTAACCTCTCTCTCTTTTTTTCTTTTCTTTCTTCTCCTTTTTTTTTTTAAAGCTCAAAGAGTCTTTGGGTTAGCACAATTGAAATGGATTTACGACTCCGAATGGGTAATTACACCCACCATAAATTTTATAGCCAAGCCTGTCTGGGCTGCTCCAGCCATGTGGCTCATTCTCTTCTGTGTGGAGTGTGTGAGAGAGAGAGGGGGAAAACTCCTATAGCTTTGTAAGGGGTGCATAAATAATTCAGCTTCTTTGGTGCTAAGGGATCCCCCTTCCTAATAGCAGAGTCACACTTGGATGTTTAGAAGATGTTTTGCAACCATTTATATATTTGTTTTTCTTGTCTGTATTGTATTTCTTCTTTAATTTTATATTCCCCCATTCTCTTATTAGTTTCATTCCTATATTTCTGACTTTCTCATTTCTTTCTCAGTGAATCCAAATTATACTGGGGGAGAACCTAAGAGATCCAGAACTGCCTATACAAGACAACAAGTCTTAGAACTGGAAAAAGAGTTTCACTATAACAGATATCTGACCAGGCGAAGGCGCATTGAAATAGCCCATTCCTTGTGCCTCTCGGAAAGGCAGATCAAGATCTGGTTTCAGAACAGGAGGATGAAATGGAAAAAAGACCACAGATTACCTAATACTAAAGTCAGGTCCTCGGCTTCATCCAATGCTGCCATCATTACATCCAATTCTGCTGCCAATGAGGATCTAACGCAAAGCTCAACTCAGGATCAGCGAGAGGATATTACAAGGTTATAAACACATCACAAAAAAAACAGAAATCCAAACAGATGACTGATTATTTATAGATTCTAATTATAAAAAATATATATATATATTTTGGTTCATGTAGATTTTTTGTTTTCATTGTGCGTTGGAAATATTGAGAGATCTTTTGGATCTTCAAAAAAAAAAGGCTTTTAATGCATGTCATAAAGCATGGAGCCAGGTTTTATGTAGTATTGTTTTATTTGTATGTTTTTTACGCCATTTTTGTTATTATTATTATTATTATTATTATTATTTATTTTTATGAAAAAAAAATGAATGTTCTGATTCAGTGAATTTCTAAAGTTTAAAAAAAAAAAAACTTGAGTTTTATTTCTGCCCTTTAAATATTTAAAATATCAAGTCTGGTAACTGTAGTCGAACAATAATATTGAGATGGAAAATTCTTTTTGTATTAAATATTATTACGTGATAAGCTTATTTAAGAACATAAAAATAGCAACTTAACAGATAATGGTTTGTCTGTTTAAAAGCAAAAAACTATAATGTGAAGAAATTTTAAAGAAAGTTTCCAAGTGGGTAGATAGATATTTTTGTTGTGGATACTGTGTATGTTTTATTTTAGTTGAGATTACAATGTAAAACAATTATTGCTATTTACAGTCCTAGTGCAATGTGAACGTCTCCGTGTTCAATAAAAACAGTGAGTGTGTTTTAGTTTATACTGAGAGTGTAATGTTTCATTTTAACTGTTATTTATGGTTTTCAAAGAGAAGTTTAAATACAATGGTTCGGAGGTTAATTTATTACACAAAATAATAGCACAATAACAAGATATTTGTAAATAAATGTGAACAAATTGTGTATTTAAAAAGAGCAAATTCACATCAAATATACAAGAGCACCTTTATTTATATTAGTCTTTGGGAATGTTTGAAATGTTTGGATACATTGTATTTTGTGTTTTTTATTGGATACCTCTTTAGTGTAGTATTTTGTAGTGTGTGTGTATTTATGTACTTGTGGGTGTGCGACTATATATATATATATATATATATATATATATATATATATATATATATATATATATATATATATATATATAATTTGCACACACACATATATATATGATATATATATATATATATATATATATATATATATATCCACAAAATGTTTTCATGTTGTCACTCATTTCTTTTTAACAGGGATATATAATTTTAGGAATTATATAGTTGCAGTTAATGTTGTTGTTAAAGTAAATAGCCAACCATTTATATGGTGTTCATCTAAATTGTACAATTTTGAATGGGAGATTTACTCCACAAAACGAGGAGTTTGTGTCACTGACATGGATGTGCATGGCATTTCTTAAATGTAAATAGAAGTGATCCTAGAGGGGACCCCCGTGTGAAATTCTAGCTCAGCATAGGCCCAAACCTTTTTCTTTTAAGGCCGTTTTGCTTGCCCTGTACTATCTGTTATGTCAGAAGAATGTTCTACTTCTGTCAGGCCTGCTCACAAGACAGCAATAACTACACACACCAGACCCCCAAATCATTGTAACAGAGGCTTCTGGGGAGGTTATCAGTGAGCTCTGCAAGTCACACAAATAGCAGGCCTGGCACTTATAAAGCTCTATTTGCTCTAAAGCTGCTTTATTGTCTATAAACAAACACTGCTCTTTTTGGAGTGATGTGGGAGACACAGTCAGCATCTCCAATGCGCTTTCGTTTTATTCAGAGTACCTGTTTACAATTCTATATGTTCAGCTGTCTGATAAATAAAATCTGTAAATTATAAATCCATTGGTATTTTCCTAAATTTGTTTGAAGAGACCAGGCCCTGAGATCATTATTGTGATTCAAAATCACTTTATTCCAATAGTGTGTCTAATAAACTCAACACTTTTTTTTATGTTTTTTTGTTTTGTTTGTTTTTTTAGAATTCTGATATTTTATATTGCATAATAAACTACAGTTTTAAATTACATAAAGCATTTATCTCTTATACCACGTGACACATTCAGATAAAGGTATCCAGAAGTGTATCCTATAATAAAAATATTAATGCTCATCAGCCAGATATTTATTTACTTGCTTAAAGTTTATAAATAGTTTGGTGTTTTATTGAGAATCAAATTTTTGTGTGACTCAAGTGTGTGATCCAGAAGTCAAATTCCCTCCTCATTCTTTCTCTCTATCTCACTGTCTCTTTGTAAACTACTTCAAAATTTGATGAATTAAAATTGAATGTCGCAGGCAAAGCTGCTTGAATAAGATGGGGACTTTTGTGATCCTTGTGTCTGCCCAGAAAGCAGCAGATACATTAATCAAGTCCCCCACTATAGGCTGCATGTATTGAATTAAGAAATAAAATAACCTCGGATGTAGGTAGAAAGATTATCATTCCTCTTAAAATATTGATTGGATTGTAAAGATCAAAAGGGGTGAAAATATATTAAAAAAATATTATTGTGTTCTTCATTGTCTGTTCTGTGATTTTATCTTTATTTTGGCCTCCAGTGCTACAGTCATGACAATGACACTTGCAGGATTCTTGGTTGCAATTGTGTTATGAATGCAAGAAACAGAGGGGCAGCAGAGAAGAATGCAAAAAATGACTGCCTTCCATCCTAGCAGTCTCCTCTGTGGTTTCTATTTAGGTTTCCTGACGCTTCCATGTAGAGAGGCTGAAAGGTATTTTATTGAAGTTCGGGTAAACTGCAGAAAACAGAGTTCATGCAAAGGCCACATTTTCTATCCCATTAACTTTATTTTAGGCAAGCGGCCTGACCTCTACACCCTGTGACCCATGCAGGTCTCACAACATGTATCTACTGTGTTATTCTACATGGGGAATATGAAACTGCAGTCTTACTCTACAGAAAGGTAGATAGGCTGTGCACTTTCATTAATAAAGCTAACAGTTTTTATGACTAGATTTACATTTACTTACTATATCTACGAGTTAGTGATAGCTATGTATACTAAATATATGTAAATAAACATGAACTGAGCTACAAAAGGCGACATTGGAACAAAAAAGCATATGAACAATAATGATAATAATACATGGAATAATAATAAGTAAAGAACATGAATGAATTTATTAAATTAAAGTTACAATGAAGAACATTTTAGGTAATAAATTAAATCTAGATCAACATAAGTTGTAATTAGTTTTCTTCAACTGCAACATGAAAATTAAATTGAACATTTTGTCTATGGTGTGTGTGATAAATTATCTATCTATCTATCTATCTATCTATCTATCTATCTATCTATCTATCTATCTATCTATCTATCATCTATCTATCTATCTATTTATCTATCTATCATCTATCTATCATCTATCTATCATCTATCTATCTATCTATCTATCTATCTATCTATCTATCTATCTATCTATCTATCTATCTATCTATCTATCTATCTATCTATCTATCTATCTATCTATCTATCTATCTATCTATCTATCTATCTCTCCTATCTATCTATCTATCTATCTATCTATCTATCTATCTATCTATCTATCATCTATCTATCTATATATCTATCTATCTATCTATCTATCTATCTGTCTATCTACACACATGCAAACACACACAGAGGTCATTTTATAGCAGGATTATACCTGCAGTTGGTGCCATAAAAACAGCATTACTCTAACAATAACATTTTATTTTGGCATCTATATCTTTCTATGTATGTATGTGTGTGTATATATATATATATATATATATATATATATATATATATATATATATATATATATATATATATATATATATATATATATATATATATATATATATATATATATATATATATATATATATATACACACACAATAACATGTATGCATGTAACATTTAATAAAAAAAAATATAATGAAGAATTTGCATTCCTTGGAAGTTAACAGTCCTAAAATATACTTTAACGCAACCCATGAAGAGAGGGCTGGTCTAGGGCCATGATATTTACGCCAAGTTTCTTTATACCCGCAGTTTTTAATGTTACTCTTTGCTGTTAGGTATAATTAGAAGACAAATATGCACCCTCAGTTAAGTGTGTGAATTACGATTCTTTAACTATAACAGCCAGCCCAGCATTGCTGATCGTTATATTTATTGTGATCCTGTGTGTCATTATCACAAAATATAGGTTTATGCACTTCCTAATGTGTTTCTTGATTTATCCTTCATGGCAGATCACCAAGCCAAACATTTTGGGGCTTAAGTAAAGCAGCAGCAACATAAATAGCCAAGAATCCATGTACTTCAAATAACTACCCCCCCCACACACACACAAACACACACACACAAGCACACACACACAAACACACACACACAAACACACACACAAACACACACACACACAACCACACACACAAACACACACACAAATACACACACACAAGCACACACACACAAACACACACACACAAACACACACACAAACACACACACACACAACCACACACACAAACACACACACAAACACACACACACAAACACACACACAAACACACACACACACAACCACACACACAAACACACACACACACACACAAACACACACACAAACACACACACACACAACCACACACACAAACACACACACAAACACACACATACTATGTATGGTCCTGCAACAATTGTTCGAGTAAATACAGAAAAAATAGCATATGCAATAGCAATTGCTTAGAACTTACCTTTCTATCCTCTACATATTTATTTGCAAAACGAAATATTTTCAAAAATACTAGTGGTGCAAATGTATATTTATTGTGTTTAATAATGCATGTGTGTAACATTAAATTAGAAACAACTGTGGTGTTCTTTTTAATGAAATGAAATGATTTAATTAGGTAAAGATTTCCATAGGTAAACAAATGTAGAAAATATCATATATAGAGAGTGACACTTACATGTTAATATTTCGATTTAATTTTGCTGAAATTTAAACTAAAAGTTCTAAACTTATATTTTAGTATCTCTGAATCCAGATGTAGTTTTAAAGTACTAAAAGAATGATAAGAACTCTACTGATTGATAATAAGTTCCAATTGCATTTGAAGAGCATACTCTTCCCTAATATAGGGTAGCTATACCTTGGTGTCTCCCTGCTACTTCTCCAAGTGTTTGTTGCACATACTTTAATGAATCCTATGTTCTAGTACGATTGTACATAAATAGTTTTAGAACCACACGAATACAGCTTGCAGTTTGTACCCTCTATTCATAGGCGTCCTGAAGTGATTTCATATAAAATTATATATAAATATTTTATGAAACAGTATCACATTTCTACACACACACAGGCACAACATGCACTTACAAATACACTACAGCATCATCACAAACATAATTGTATATATATGTGCAGAGCACACATACAGGCATGCACATGCACACACATCGCACACATATATCCACAGAGCACCCCACAACACATACAATATATACACATACAATATATACACATACAATATATACACCCACAATGCACATACACTTAAAGGCGCCAGAGAAGAAAACAGACATAGTAATATTTATTCTGGTTGACAAACTCTCTTCTTAGTCGAGAGCAACCTTTCTTGACTATAATTATCTATCTATCTATCTATCTCTCGGCACATAAATATAAATAGAGGAAAAGGGCCAATGAGTTGCACAAATATTTTGCTATGGGTAGCAGCGTTTCAGTAAATTTAAAGAAAATTAGATGATGAGTTTGGGACCCGGTTAGTTTTGCATTTTCCCGGTCATGACCTTTGCTGGGACAATAGGGCCATTCAGTCAGGTCCCCAAACCTAGCCTTGCTATTATTTCAGTCTCTGCCATTGTCCAAAACATAGATACTAGAGATTTGCCAAATAAGAATTAGGAAAATACAAAATATATTGGTATAATAATTCCTAAATTAAATTAGTTAAAACAGGAGTTGATAGATAGATAAATAGATATCGATAGATACATAGATATAGATAGAGGATAGATAGATATAGATAGATAGATAGATAGATAGATAGATGATAGATGATATATAGATAGATAGATAGATAGATAGATAGATAGATAGATAGATAAATAAATAGATAGATAGATAGATAGATAGATAGCTGATAGATAGATAGATAGATAGATAGATAAGAGAAAGATAGAGGGATAGATAGGTAGATAGATAGAGAGAAATATAGATATATGATTGATGATAGATAGATAGATAGATAGATAGATAGATAGATAGATAGATAGATAGATAGATAGATAGAGGGAAATATAGGTAGGTAGATAGATAGTTTAGATTACATAGATTGATCTAGATACACACATAAGAGAGACAACCCCAAAACTCATGCATTTATAGTTTTGTGTTTTTGTTTTCAAAGAAAAATAATATACATATTGCTGCATAAATTGTTCAGATAGTTGACAAATAGTAATTATTGAAATGTACATGATTTACTCCACTACTTGATCTTTTAGTTCTACATATTCACAGATATGGGAACAATGAATAATGCATTAAAAGTGTGCTAAAATATTGTAATTTGTTTTACTGAAACTCTATACATTCCTGAAATTCAGAATAAATTCCATACGTTTTATTTCCCTTAGGGACACAAAATACTTAACAAATAATAATAATATGCAATATGTCTAAAATTCTATGTATAGAACATTTATCCGTGCCATATTATTTTAGTATTTTAAGATAACTTCGTTTCCCCCCCCCCTTATTTTCAATGAGAACCAAAGCCCATCTTCTTCCTCATTTTAAAATTCCTAATTAGAGTATATCTTTTATTAAACTTGAATTTACCGTACCAGTATCAAGTATCACGACATGAATGTATTCTTAGTTAGCCATGGGACGACCATTGGTGATAAGACATAAAGCATTTGTTTCATCTTTAGTTAACACAGATTAAAGGTGCATTACTTTAAAAGACTCCAGATTATCAGAAAGTTTTAATGTTGTTTTTCATGGCTATTAAAAAGAAGGGAACAGTTTATATCCCACTGTTTTATTGCTCTTTAGCACAGATGGTTTGAGACCTACCTCTTAGCACCAGTTCGCTATGTATCCCAGATTAGTGCTAAAGAACTGTAGAAGTATAGGACTATGGGTTCTTTTTAAGTCACATTTTGACTTTTAATACCCTGATTCCTCTGCTCTCTTTTTTATGGGTTAAATTTGTTTCTATCAAATTGTATCTTTAGATCTTTCATCTTTGTAAACAAGTTAAAAACCAGATCAACCCAAGACTGATAAAATCACTGAGAGAGAACAAAATATACCCAAGTTGCTTTGATTTTCTTCAATGCTTGGATAGACCCTTCAAGCTCACATAGACAGTTTTATTGCATGGATTGCATCTGTAGCAGGGCAAAGAGAAGCCTTAGCAAGGTCATATCGAGTTCCTGATGGGAGCAGATTCCCCGCAGGAGTTGCAGTTCCTAAAAATAGAAGAAAAGCTATGTTATAAGCCATTCAATCGTTGTTTGAACCAACTACTAAGCTTATGTCTGCATCATCAATGTAATAGTTTCATGATGAATGAAAAGTGTCATTATTTTAAATAAATAGTTGTAAAATTCATTACTTAAATTAATAATTAACTGAATTTCAAGAAACAAGTAAACATTCTGAATACACAAACTGCTACTTTAAGAAGCTATGCACAGGGTAAATAACTACTCTTCTTAGGCTAAGGTGCACTGAGATATTCTATTATGCCACATACAATATATTTTGAATTTCACTTTTCCTTAGCTATTTTTTTCATAAGTGTATGGAAGAATAACCATTGTAGACAGGGTCACCATATACGACAATAAACAAGCTCAATATATATGTGCAGAATCTAATTGATGATGGATGGCTCATTTCTACACAATTTTAGGTTATGTGCACAATGAAAGGGTATTCTTACACATTCTTTTCAGAAAACAAGTTTGCAAACGTTTATTCGAGACTTTGGGAATTTGTCAGATATGTATATTAAAGAGACATTTAACTCAAAATGTAGTCTTCTTAAATGAATTTAATAAATGAAAATGAAATAATATTGCTGCTAATACATTCATCAGTAAAATGTAGAAAATTCTATGAACTGGCTACAATCAACACAGGTATTGCTTAGACCTAGCACACACACACACACACACACACACACACACACACACACACACACACACACATATATATATATATATATATATATATATATATATATATATATATATATATATATATATATATATATATATATATATATATATATATATTTGCACTAGGTAATTACAGAAATATTAATTTACACTCTCTCCCCTATTTCTACGCTTTCTAGTATGGAAAACAAACAAAAAACAACAATCCAGGATAGGGAATCTTTCCCACTCAGCTATCTAGTTTATATTACCTAGAACATGCTACGGTGCATCACATAGGGATGTAGGCTTTGCTACCATAGGAGGAATTTACAGTTTTATTTAGTTGTTTTTATCCCAACACAGTCTTCACCTTGTTAGTTGTGCAATAAGAATTTGTAAATTCTATCAACAATATCGTTAAGATGGTGTATAACTCTGTTACTATTTTGAACAATCTATCTATAAGATTTTAAATATATATATATATATATATATATATATATATATATATATATATATATATATATATATATATATACACACATTTATATTAAACCCATAGTTATGTTTGATATTGGCATCCTCAACCTACAAGAGTTCTACAAAAAAGCCAAGTCTTTTACATAATATGCCAACATTACAATATATTGCAATATTTGTACGGAATTACGAGACTGGATATGATTATGAAATATGAGGTCCGAAGAGTGTTCTTAACTCATCACTTCTGATCTAAGGAATATTACGGGTATTACATTTCTAAACATAATCAGCCAACTGTCTGTGCTGGAGCAGTGTGTAGAGCTTGTTGGAGTTTGGTACTAAACAGACTGGGAAGAGACAGGGATTTATATCCCAGGCCCCTTGTAACAAACACGTTAATCCAAGAGTTTTTGGAGTAAAATAGTATGGGATTTTACTAGATGAATAAAGTGCACTAAGGTTAAATCCTTCTCCGAATACTACGTACTCATGTACCCAACATCAAGTTAACAGATGAAAGCAATATTTTAATGCAAACTTTGTACTTTATATTAGATTCACATTTTAAAATAATAAATGCAGTCTTATATTACACAGAATGGCTAAATATTACATATGAGTGGAACAGGTAAACCAGGAGAGAGTTGTAGGTTGTACACAGGTGTTGTACATTTTTTTTTTTTTTTAATGGAGGCTTACTGGAATTAAAAATGTAAATCAGATGTGTACTTATGCTTGGAAATAAGAATTATCTGTTTAATGCACCTACAGGAAACATTTAAAAATATTTGGATGCTGTTTTATGAATATAATGACATGTCAAACCTGGCAAAAATGCACTTTACTCATACATTTGACATGTGATGAAATGGAGCCAACTTTCTCTGACTTAAATGACCCAAATTTAACCAAAATATCATCTTATTGGCTGAAAATAATTTCGTTGACAATCTTGAGCAAATTCACAAAGTGCAAAGGCATAAAAGCAACGGATTATTGAATCTAGTAGATAAATAACTTACATTGTAGTCCACAATTTTAAAAGTTATATTATAAGATTTTTAATTGAAAGGAATATAATTCCATTTTACATTTAACAGTATATGTTTTAATTCAGCAACAGTGTTTAATTGTCAGAATGTGTTTACAATGTGATAATTGTTTTTATTTGGCTCTTCTTGTCCAAATTGTACAAATTACAGCAGACACCTGTATCTGTTAAGTATCAACATGCCTGAAGATTGTTATTGTTATATTCTTAAGAACTAAATATAGCAAGTCAGTAGATGAAGAGCTTTCGACTTTGAATTTAGCCATAAAATTGGCTGGATTTGAGCAGACCGATACAAGTAGGCACATTGTAGTTAATTGACTAGCTATACTCATTTCAAGTCTGCTGATTTTGTTTTTGACAAGGCTGACTTGAGTTAACTTTGGCTATCTGAAGATACAGTAAATAACTTATAATTACTATCTTTTTCAACAGAAGTGCATTAAAGTAACATATTAGGTGAGTGTCAACATGTTGTGGTGCATTAACACATTGTTTGCTGCTGTTGTTTTTAAATAGCTAAACTCAAGCCATTACTTTCCTTATTTAGAGAAGCCAATCCCGATTTGCTTCTCGATAAGACATAGCTAGCCACAGACATTGTCTAAGCAGGGATATAAAACTGTTCAGATAGAAAATGTAATTTAAGATGGTTTAATTTTCAGATGTGCTTTGTTCTCTTGGTACCCATTGTTGATAAAAAATAAGCACATATCCTACACTAGTGGTAGCTAGCTGCTGATTGGTGCCTGCACACATTTGTCTCTTGTGATTGGCTAACTAGATTGTGTTCAGCTAGCGCCAGTAGTGCAGTGCTGTTCCTTCAGCAATGGGTAAGAATTAATCAAATTTGATAATAAAAGTAAATTGGAAAGTTGTTTGAAATTGTATGTTCTATGTGAATCATGAAAGAAAGTGTGGGGTTTCCTGTTCCTTTAAAAGTAATCATTGCAATATGTATTACTTATAATTTTTTTTTTTCCCCACTTCATTTGTGAAGGATACAGTTCATGTAACTGCACCACCAGTGTACTGTGGTCTTTACAGGAAGGCAAAGGAAAAGCTTTTCCTTTAAAATGTTGCAAGGAGACATCTGCTCTAGCTGCAGTCAGTTTATTGCCCATGCAGTAGGACTTTTGTTGCAAACATCATGTGACAATAGAACTCAAGTTCTGTAATGGTAGCTGCCTTGTCTAGCTGCAGGCAGTTGCTACACTGATAATTTCTATGTACTTATTTAGGACTAGATTACAAGTGGAGCACTAACAGTTATGTAAGTGAAAAGGTGATTATTGCGGGTGTTGGTGCGCATTGGGTTTTCCGTTCGTATTACAAGTTAAAAGTAAATGCTATTGCTTGAGCACAATTGAAGTTAATGTGTATCGGGTTAGCTGGACCTCAGAGCTCTGGTTAACTCTTTCACAAAACAAAATAGTGTCACGAAACACATAACAAATACATTTAAAAATACACTTACACTCCTTTTTTATTATCTCTTTTTATTTAAGAAAACACAGGTTAACAAAATAACAAGCCATATGAACAATTAGCGTACACAAAAAGATACACTTCCACTGAATTAAGAAAAAAACAGTATTACTTTTAAGACAATTATTGTCACATAAAAATCATAAGTCAAATTAAATGCTAGCAATATTGCAAGTGAGCAAGGGATGTCTTTAGGTTCAGACAACCTCTGATTCTTAAAAAACAAACAAAAAAAAAAAAACAGCTCTACTAATTCCTCCCTGTGCTTCTTAAGATTTTCTGTTATAAAAAAACAAATCTCCACAAACAAGCCCTTGAAACAAATAATTAGACAGTAAACAAAAGAAAAAAAATAAAAGAAAAAACATTTGGTCAATTTTACCATATGATGGGCTGATCTGAGATCACTCATATTATATATCTGTATGTACAGTACATTGAGACCAACTGCAACGTTATCCTGCTTTTATATTTGCCATGTTATATCTCACAGAGAGGGAAAAAAAATAGAAATTGAAATATTTAAATTTATGTTCCCTTACCCCTCCCCTACCGTCCCACAGCTCCAGAGGGACCACACACACTTACACTCCTAATACCATCAAAAAAATATTGCACAGAAAAGTTATAAGGGCTCAAAGATATAAGGTCTTAGGTGCTAAGAAAAAAAAATATATGTTTATTTGTGTTTACATATATATATATATATATATATATATATATATATATATATATATATATATATGTGTGTGTGTGTGTGTATTTATATGTGTATATATGTATTTGCAGACATATATGCACATATAAACACATAAATACATATGTATACATATATAAACATATAAGTGCTTTGGAGCCCTTTGCAATTGAGTAGATGAAAGCATAAAAAAGCAAATTTATGCAATATTCATTTTTAATAAATTGTTATACTATGTATTTACTGTAAATATTTCACATTCCAATGTTCTGTACATAGCATAATATATATATAAACAAATTCCCAAGGAAGAATAAGCACAGTCATACATAACGTTTCGGTGTAATCTTACACCTTTGTCAAATGTCATAGGAACGGTTCACAAAAAACAGAACCTAAAAGCATATAAACCATCATACCACATTAACTCCACTGTGAAATCCTGTGATGATGTCACCATGCTGCAACGTTAGCGTGACACATCATCACCAATCAGCTTCCACCCAGTCATCATGGCCACATATACACGGAAGTGTTGTACACAGCTCGTTATACTCATCATTTGAAGGGGACTATGCTTTACGATCCGCAATAGGAAATGCACTACCATATACTGTAACAGCGAAGTGAGACATGACAAATAGCGTATGGTCAAACAGTATTGCACTATCGCTATTCAATGGATACTCAACATGCCACTCATCACCACTAGTTCACATAGTGCGCTTACTGAGTCCCATTCCAAAGAGGATAAGTACAACCCTAAAATAACTGAAAACACATTCTATCTTTGTTATGATGTATGGCCCTAAAATATATATATATACAATTTTGTATCACACAGAGCAACCATAGAGAGATTACATCTATCCTATGCATTGCAATTTTACTCCCTTCGTGTCTCCAGGAATATAGGTAGAAACCCGTGGGTACCCACTAGAACGAACATCCATGTGGCTCCACATCGAGTAGTTTCTTTCTCCAGTAAGGTTATGTGTTAGCCCAGGTATCAGTCATTTATTTTAAAATTAACCGAAGTCAAGGAAGGTATTTAGCCCTCTAGGTACCAAAGTGTCCAATGTATGGATCCATTTTGTCTCCATTTGTAGCAGCTTTTTAGCTCTGTTGTCACCCCTGGCTAGAGGAGGAACATGGTCAATCAGCATTGATCTAAGACTCGATACGCCATGGTTATGTTTGTCGAAGTGGCGTACCACTGGTTGTTCTGCATCTCCCTTTGTAAGGGCCTCCCGAATGGCACAACGATAATTGGCCAGCTTATCTCTGAAACTTGTTACTGTCTTGCTGATGTAAACCAAGAACATAGGCAGATTAACATGTATATGACATGCGTACTTGTGCATGTTAACCTGTGGCGGATGTCATAACGCTTGTTGGTATAAGGGTGTTAGAATGACTGGCCTCTCATCATGCTGTTGCCCGTCACACAACTTCCGCATGTGAAGCATCCCTTCTTTGTGGTCTTCAGCCAGGTTTCCTTACAATAACACTAAGTTGGATCGGTTTTCACCAATAAATCCCTCATTTAAGTAATTATAACAGTATAATCATTGTCATACAAGATTATGCAGACTAAAGAACTGAAGCTTTAAGGCAATTAGCAGATACCACATTATATATAAAATTAAAAGGAAATCCCACAGTGACCTTTAAGAGAAATATTGATGAGTATCTAGATAGGGGTTATGAATCAGGATTGCTATCTGAACAAGAGGTCGATTTTTTAACAACTGACCATCCTAAAACCCCTATACTATACTTGCTACCTAAAGTACACCTGAAGTACACAAAAACCTTAAAGATCCCCCTGGCAGACCTATAGTGTCTGACAGGGATTCCTTATTGTCTAGCTTAGCTATGTATATAGACTTTCACTTGCATACAGTGGTGAATGGCACCCTTGCGTATTTACAGGATTCACCCAGTTTAATTACAATGCTAAGGGGATATGATGGGCTATTGGCGAGCCATGTCCTCGTCACCATGGCTGTGGACAGATTATTCACCTCCATTCCTCATGAGGAGGGTGTTGCAGCTCAGGTCCATTGTGACTGGGAACCCTCTTTATGATGGACCTCTATTGAATTTCTCTGTGAGCTGCTTACTTTATGTCTTGAAAAGTATTTTTTTAGGTCGAGAAGGATTACTAGTTACAGATCTTTGGGATGGCCCGAGGTTCAAACATGGCACCCACATATGCTAATTTTTACATGGCATGGTACGAACAATTGGCCATGAAACCATTTACCCACCCCACATCAGATACTACGTACGCTACATTGATTATGTGTTCTTGGTGTGGGGGGGTAGTACAGTTGAGCTGGAGTAGTGGGTGTCATGCTTGAACTCCATGGACTGTCCCATATGATTTGAGTTGGAGTACAGTGAGACTATGATACATTTTTTAGACCTTAACATATACAAGGTTAATACCTGTGATGGTTGCTATTTTGGCACATCTTTGTATACAAAGCCAACTGACCGGAATTCCTTATTGGAAGCCAACAGCTTCCATCCCAGGCATCAAAATATGGGGATAGTCACCTCATAACTCACAAGAGTCATAAGCAACAATAGTGAGGTACCCACTATGATGAGGCAGCTTGTAGAGATGGAGGAGAAACTGATGACAAGGGGCTATGATGGTGAAATGGTCCGGACCACAAAAGAAAGGTTATTAAGTACCCCAATGGGAAGGAATCGCATGGAGCCCAGTAAAGGTACCCAACAATAGAATTTTGTGACCACATATACCCCTATGTGGAAGGTGCTGAGGAAGTCAGTACAACAGCATTGGTCACTTCTTGAGTCAGATTCATCACTCCCATTTCATATGATGAAGCCACCACGGATGGTATATCGGAGAGCGGATAATCTGAGGGATTTATTGGTGAAAACCAATCCAACTGAGTGTTATCGTAAGGAAACCTGGCTGAAGACCACAAAGAAGGGATACTTCACATGTGGAAGTTGTGTGATGTGCAACAGCATGATGAGAGGCCAGTCATTTCAACACCCCCATACAAAAAAGCGTTATGCCATCCAGCACAGGTTAACATGCACAAGTGCGCATGTCATATACATGTTAATCTGCCCATGTTCTTTGGTTTACATCGGCAAGACAGTTTTAGAGATAGGATGGCCAATCATCATTGTTCCATTCGGGAGGCCCTTACGAAGGGAGATTCAGAACAACCAGTGGCATGCCACTTCGCCAAACATAACCATGGCGTGTCGAGTCTTAGATCAATGCTGATTGACCAAGTTCCTCCTCTAGCCAGGGGTGGCAACAGAGCTAAATAACTGTTACAAATAGAGACAAAATGTATCCATACATTGGACACTTTGGTACCTAGAGGGCTAAATACCTTCCATGACTTCGGGCCATTTTACACTAAGTGACTGATACCTGGGCTAACAAATAACTTCACTGGAGAAAGAAACTACCCGATGTGGATCCACATGGATGTTAATTCTAGTGGATACCCACTGGTTTCTACCTATATTCCTGGAGACACGAAGGGGGTAAAATTGCAATGAATAATAGGATAGATGTAATCTCTCTATGGTTGCTCTGTGTGATACAAAATTGTTTTATTTTTTTTAGGGCTGTACATAATATAGATAGAATGTGTTTTCATTTATTTTAGGGTTGTACTTATCCTCTTTGGAATGGGACTCAGTAAGCCCACTATGTGAACTAGTGGTGAGTGGCATGTTGAGTATCCATTGAACACTGACAATACGCTATGTGTCATGTCTCACTTCGCTATTACAGTATACGGTAGTGCATTTCTTATTGCTGGTCGTATAGCATTGTCCCCTTCAAAACAAAGAGTATAACGAGCTGTGTACAACACTTCCATGTATATGTTGCCATGATGACTGGGTGGAAGCTGATTGGTGATGATGCATCACGCTAACGTTGGAACATGGTGACGTCATCACGGGATATCACAGTGGAGTTAATGGGCTTTAGTTAGTATATAAGGCAGGTGAGGGTATGATGGGTTATCTGCTTTTAGGTTATTTTTGTGAACCATTCTTATGACATTTGACAAAGGTGTAAGATTACACCGAAACGTTATGTCTTTATTTTATTGATAAATTGAAATAAATGTTACATTTTATGAAGACCAGTGAGTGCAAAACTGGCTGCTTTAAATGCGGCAGCTGCGTGACTTGCAGCACTTTACTGTCTGGCCGAAGTTTCACCATCCTAATTCTATGAAAACAGTCATTATTAGACACCGTCTAACCTGCACCTCCCAATTTGTGGTATATTTTCTCACTTGCCCATGTGGTCGTTATTATGTTGGAAAGACCAGCACGACCTTTCGAGAACGATTGGCGAACCATAAGAGTGCCATTAGGGCTGCCTTTAAAGATGGACATTCTGATCAGTCTGTTGCCAGGCACTTTCTGGAATTCAAACATCCCATCGCCACACTAAGAGTGATGCTCATAGATATGGTGGTCCCCCTGAGGAGGGGTGGTGATAGACATAAGGAACTGATCCACTGTGAGACCAGATGGATCTTTAGGCTGAACACTCTTAGTCCTCATGGTTTAAATGTTCATCTTGATTATTCTTTATTTTTTTTTTATATATCTTTATTTATCCATCAATATACAAATCTCAAAGAACAAAAATAGCCTTTAGTCGGTAATACAGAAAGCGGAAAGAAAAAAAAAAAAAACAAGGGAAAAAAAACAAAACAATAGACAATATGATAATAGGATACCATATCCACATAATTTGCCATAACTTCACAACCAATACACTTTGTAGGCCACATAACAGCTGGCTTTAACAAATATAAATTCTTACTGCCTGTCTGCAGTACCAAAAATTATACTTACATTTATAAGTGAATGGCTGACCGATCATACCCCTATCATCATATATTGACATTCTCAAGTTATATTAAGGAGGACATACCCACACACACAGGGCAAAGGAACATAGGGGAAACAAAGGAACATCACTCCACTCCCTCCACCATCCAATTAGCAGGGAGAAAGCCACTTTGTATGGCTATATTGAAAATTTCAGCCTTTCGTAATGGATATATAATTTGTTTTTGTACTGGGTAAGGAAATGACAAAATTACTTGTAACCATTTCTTGAAATAACTAGTAAATATTAAAGGAGTGGCAACACTGACCTCACACTGCTCTGTAATTAACTGTGTGTATACTGACTGGGTAAATACTTCTATGCTAGGGCACTTTTGCAATTTCCAGTGCTGCAATATTAAATTCCTTGCTATCAGTATAGTAGTATAAATGAGTTGGCATTGTTCTACGATAGTCTGATTTGTGGGGAGAAGAAGGAAAAAAATAGTTTGGGGGAGAAACTTTACTTTTGGTGATATAAATTTATTAAGCCAATAATTAACTTTATTCCAGAATTGACGAATCTTAGGGCATGCCAGAAACAATGCAATAAGTCTGCTCTGCCGGCACTACAGTGAAAACATCGCCCCTCATCTTTCTTCCATTTAGCTAATCTTTGAGGTGTAATATATGAAAAATTAATCAGTTTAATATGTGATTCTCTCCAAGTCGATGTTCTATATCCAACCCTCAGGATACTACTTTTAATATCCTGCATTTGCAGATCTGGAAAGGACCTTTGCCATTTACCAGTAATTTCTTCTAAATATGTCCTTGCTTTCTTATGATCACTTTGTACCATAAAGAGATAGAATGGACTCCGGCTTCATATGCCTGAATATTTTCCTCAATTATGCCCAAATCCCATGATGGTCCAAAATCTCTTATAGTTTGAGTAAAAAATTGTCTCAACTGTAAGAATTAAAAAAAAATGTTGTTTGGGAATATCGTATTCACTTTGAATTTGATCAAACGTGATTATTCTTTATTTTACTGATTTCTGTGATGCAATATTTCTTTATTTTATAGATATTCTATCTACCAATGAGAACTAGGTTGCAAAAGTATTGTACACATAACCATGTGTTAAATGTTTAAGCATTCTATTCTTTGCTTTACCAACTCATTGCTGTTCTCATATTGCCCTGTTTATTTTCTACCTTTTGTTGAACACCACCCGCACCATACTACTATGGTTAGCGTTAATGGTAGTATTCCCTTATTGGTAACTGTTTTCCATATATGTTTGGGCGCTTCTGCCGTTTTATTTTATTTTATCTGAAGTGCAGTTGGCTAGACTTCAATCTGTATACATACTCATTGTTTATTTGACGATTTTGTTGAGTATACTACTGCTCTTATAAAGTTGCATTACTCCATCTGATCTGATGTATGTGGATAATAAAGCCACCTAGTGTGGGCCTGTCATATCATGCAATAAACAGTTGAAATGTTGCCATAATGGTTCTGAGTGATATGTTGTTTTGTCATTTGGCATATTAAGTAAGTGTTGGCAGGTTGTTTTAGTATGGCGAGGTTGGTTTCCTGCTCTATTGGAATAATTAACATTGGGGGGGTACATAGTGATACCTTTGAGTCCGTGAGCTGGATTGTTAGAGTTACAATTTTCATTTGTGATCAGCTGCTTTGACTACAATATAATTGATGTCTCCTGAGTTACGACTAATTGATACGCTGGTTACGATATATAAGCATGCACAGGTGGTTCACTCGTTATGAACTTTTTTTCTTGTTTGGGAGCACGGCTACGTCGCCAACTAAAGGTAAGAGCAGCAGACTTTAAATGTTTCCATTGTTGATTTTGCATTCCCTTTTGGGCGTCTAAAGTACACAATGATTGGTTTCCCATATGGACTCCAGTTGGAGTATCATAACCGGCTTCTACCGCCTAAAGTTGTACGGTTGTTCAGCTCCATTTTAAAATCGGTTTATTCGTACTTAGTATGCCTGATTTTAAGTGGTTGTTTGAATTTTGGTTGCTTGGCCGTTGATCTAGTGAATATATCAATTGAGAAGCCGAGTGGTAGTGTAATATTAACTTACATCCTGTGTTTTGTCTTACTCTTGTATCGTCCATGTTTCTTAAAATGCATATAGGTTATTGTTACTATTTTTGGACGTAATTGGGCCATTCATTTTACTAGTTTTGTTTTACACATAGGTTGGTAGCGGTGTTCACGTTTCCATGGATACTGGTGGCAAATAACAGTAGAGGCCAGTATTCTGACTGGTTGTTTTGCCTTGGGGAGTTAGGTGTTTGGATACAATGTATGATAACACCCGGTAATTGGACGCAACATCCGCTTCTAGCACTCTGCAGCTTTGATTGATATTGTAGTATACTTATGTCTGTTTTCAACTATTATACTTGCAGGTATTGATACATTTGCTATACTAACATTTCTACATGGTTTTGGTTGAGTATATATAAAACTACCAATTATTTTTGAAAATCACTATAGCTTGATTTTTTCTCTTGCATGGATTTTTAACTCATACTATGATATATATTATGCTGCTTGTCATCTGTTTATGTCTGCTCCTTTTATTTGCATATTTGTATAGCAAGGTTTAAGGATCTGATAGTCCTGTCTATGTTAGTGACACTGAGTATCACATTTTTTCAACTGTATATGAAAAGTTTATATTCTGAGTTTCTCTTCTGATAACTATATATCTGGTCTTGATATAGCTGTATGATCGTGGTTTATAAAACACCCCTCAGTCTGGCTGTTCCTGTTTAATCATCTTGTTATTGATCTTGCTACACATAGTGATAGAGTGGATATGAGTGCTTTTTCGTTTTGATTGAGTTACAGTTTACCCTTTTATGATTTTAATTGTATCATATTTATATTTAGTGTAGTTATGGTGTTGGGTGTGTTTCTTCACAGCTTATTTTTTGTTAGTATTTTCCTTTGTGGTTTTTTCTAGATTAACTTCGTCTTGAAGAAGGCTCATACATGAGTCGAAACGTCGACATTGGATTCTCTACCTATGACAAGTTTTGGATTTTTCAAAATAAAAACATTTGTTGTCTTTCTAAAAATTCTGAGAGTGCCCTTCTTTACACACAAGTATACAAGTTTCCTTGAGGATTGCACCCAGGTTGATTATACACTGCCAAGGTTGGAGTGCTGGGCCACTGGCTAATTGATTTTATATATATATATATATATATATATATATATATATATATATATATATATATATATATATATATATATATATATAATTCCAGAAATGAACCCGCCCTCCTGTAACAACCACCTGGGTATACACTCGATATAGATAAGGTACAGTAAACAGTGAAGCCTCAGGATTTTGCAAAATGTGCCAAATGTATTGACATTTCGAGGATTACAATCCCCTTCTTCAGAACAAATAAAGAAAGTGAAACACACTCTTAAATAGGGTGAAAAACCACAGTGATTACCTCCTTCCATCTGAATTAGGGCACCAAACTTTCAAACCAATACAAGCCGTGTGAAAATCGGCAAACTGGAAGTAACACTGAAAAGTTAAGGCGCCAAACTTTCAAACCAATACAAGCAGTGTGAAAATTGGCAAACTGGAAGTAGCACTCAAAAGTTAAGGCGCCAAACTTTCAAACCAATACAAGCAGTGTGAACATTGCCAAACCGGAAGTAGCACTCAAAACCACTTCCGGTCCGGCGTTACAAACGCCATACTGGAAGTGGTTTTGAGTGCTATTTACGGTTTGGTTATTTTCACACTGCTTGTATTGGTTTGAAAGTTTGGCACCTTAATTCAGATGGGAGGAGGTAATCACTGCCCCCCCTCCTATTTAAGAGTGTGTTTAACTTTCTTTATTTGTTCTGAAGAAGGAGATTGTAATCCCCGAAAACGTCAATAAATTTCGCACATTTCGCAAAATTCTGAGGTTTGACTGTAACATATATATAGGTATAAATATATATTTGTGCAAAAAAAATCATATATATATATATATATATAAAAATGTCTTTATGAATAAATAGAACATTTTCTGCTATGTGAAAAACATTGGAATGTGAAATATTCATATTATTTAAAGTGAAGGTCAATTTTGATGAATTAGTGCCCGGTTTTTAATAATCCTATTAAATACAAGGGCACTTTAATTCATCAAAATTGACATTTCAATTTTTTTTCTTCTAAAACTTACCTTTTCATTCTGGCAGCCGCTCCAGCGATTCCCACAACCGTCGGAGGCCTCTGCAGACGTCAGAAATGACGAATCCGGCTTCCTCCAATTACAGCTTCCCCCCCGGGGGAATCTTGGCCTGATGCAAAGCCATGATTGGAGGAAGCCAGATTCATCATTTTGGACCAGCGAAGACGGCTTGCGATGGGCGGAGGAAGTGCTGGAGCGGCTGCCAGGATTAAAAGGTAAGTTTTTGAAGAAAAATAGTTAAATGTCAATTTTGACGAATTAAAGTGCCCTTGTTTTTAATAGGATTATTAAAAACTGGGCACCAATTCATCAAAATTGACCTTCACTTTAAATAGCACTCCCCTTGTAATTTAGTCCTTAGTAAGTTGTTTGCTGTTTTCAACACAATCTGTTTCTTTTTATCCTTACTTTTTTTTTTTTTTCTACTGAAGGAGAACTGTTTCATACCCAGGTTAGGCTTGTGAAGTCTGTCATATGCACACAATCACACATTTTATATTAAAAATGTTTGGTGTTTAGTGTATTTATAAACATCCGCTGCTCAACAGACTTACATTTACAGAATAGTTAACAGAGATTTTGTTTCTCAAAGTTGGCATTTCCACTTGAATTCTAAGTGGGTGCAGTCTCACACCATTGTGGATAGAGAAAATAATTTTCAGGTACTGATGTCTTTTAACCTCCGTACATGACTGGCTAATATTACCCAAGAGCTGCAGGACAGTACTGCACACACAGCAGAGTATAGAAAAAAAAACTATGTTTACAAAATCACATTCATCTTGTACCATTGTACTTACACAATATCATTCAAAGGCTAACAAAATATGCAGACAATTAAAATAGCATATGGAACACAGGTACAATTAATGAATCAAATGGAATATACTATTCTATCAGTGTCAGATAACCCTACAGCAGTATAGCATACTGTATAAGTCAAGATGTTTAAATGCAAGTCTAGCCCTGTAAAACAATAACATGTTGTGATTCCGCAGCTGCAGATCTGTAGGTCTTCAAACCTGCCAATGTGATGAGTTCCCTTCTTAGGATTACACTGGAAACTTCTATAGATGGAAGTATGCAGAACAGATGCAGAGAAGGTGGCAACAATTAATGATACTGAAAGATCAAGAAAGACTAAACCAAAGGTGGATGCAAAATAGCAGCTGTAAGCTATGAGTGTTCACAACACACCAGCACATGGATTCTGGGCTGTGCTACAGTTTACATTCTGACTAGTAAGAATTCAGAATGATCTGACAAAGGTCACAGAGAGCTCACTGGATCTTCTCAATGCACAAGTTATCCCTCCTAATAATGAAACACATTCAACAATTTGGAGAATGTGCACTGCCAGATGAGCAGTTGAAGGACCGTGTAAGGGACCAAGTTGCCTCATGTTTGTAATGGGTAAATGCAATTTTGTTTGTTAAAGAAAGATGTCTCAGGCAGGTTTCTAACTAGGCTTTATGGCCTATCAATGGTTATTAAATATTAACTGAGATCCTTAGAAGGGGAACACAGTATCTGTCAATGTTGCATGTAAAAGAGATCATCTTAAAATTATTTACTTAAAAAGCACACACACACACAAATGTTTCTGTGTTAAAAACAACATTTTTAAAATTGTAGGGTCTGTCATTGTGCACCAATAGTTCAGTAGGAGATGTTTTTATCGATAAATGAGCAGTCTGTCCTTAAGGGGAATAAATAGCACAAAAAAAACTTTTATATGCAAAAAAAACAAAACAAAACACTTTACCCCACCTACCAGTACTCCTAGATTGGTAGAGTTATTTTCCCCTCGGCAAAAAGCAGAGCTTTACAGCCAATCCAAAGCTGGGATTCTTGTTTTTGTTGAGATTGAAGGAACATGCTCTCAGTACCTTAAATTAGCCTCTGCAGTGACAATAGGGCCGGTGCTAGGATTTTTAGCTACACAAAAGAAGACACATTTCGCCGCCTCCCCCCAAAGAAATTTTATACCCTGTCATTACTGCTTATTAACAAAATGTTTTAATGATGTTTTAAGCAGCTATAGATAACTATTATGTATAAAGATAGAGAAAACAGATTATCACCTCAAATTCTTGTCTGTTAATCTAATTTACTAAAATAGCTATAACAGTTTATTTCTTCATGACATAACATACCAATGTGATGGCTCTCCACAACATAGCAAATCAGTGGTGGTTCTGCTTAATTAATCAAATTGTGGTGTCAATATATAAAGCACATGAACCTGGAGGCAGAATGACTTCTTTTCTTTTTATCATTATGCATAGACCACACGTTTTCAAACCTGTCATCAGGCCTCCCTAACAGGCCACATTTTGAGGATATCTGAATTAGTAAAAATTGTTATTTTACCTGCTTTCATCAAAGGTAATCCAAAAAAACTGTACTGTTGGAGAGGCTTTAGGACAGGTTTGAAAACCAATGACCTAGACTGATACTAGCATGTATAACAGGAAAAGTTATCAAGCTGGAAGACAAGTTCTCAAACACTGAACCTATTCACCTGCAATCACCACTGCATAAGCTCTGTTGTTTAATACTATCCCTTCTCTTGGGCAACCAATTGCTTGAGAGCAGTGCCTGTCAATCACCTCAAACAACTGTGTTCCAGGTGATTTATCTCTGCCACCTAGGATAAGAAGCTGAGAATGCTTCTTAAATTTGTGGTTGCAGACTCACTCTTGCAAGCCTGAACTGCAAGTTCTCAGAAGCTGTGAATGTCACTAAATAAATATTTCAAGCTCGACAACAGATCACATTAACTTGCAGTGGAGTACTGGCAAGTTTTGGCCAGGGGATGAGTGCAACTCACACTTATTGTGGACAAGTTTCACTAAATAGCGATGATAAAGTACATTTATACACTAATAAACACAGCACTCTGCACTATATGATAATGCAAGTCATCTATACACTGATAAACATGCTACACTGTATAATTAATAGAGAGTACCTAAACACTGATAACATATGTGCTGCACTGTATAATGATGTTAATGATTCTCACACTAAAAAACAAAACATGCTGCACTGTATAATGATAATGGGTGCCTATACATCTATCTATTTATCTATCTATCTATCTATCTATCTATCTATCTATCTATCTATCTATCTATCTATCTATCATCTATCTATCTATCTATCTATCTATCTATCTATAATCTGTCTATCTCTCTTTCTGTGTATAAATATATATGTGTGTGTGAGTGTATGTGTATAGCATTCTTTATTTTGTTAAGATTCACTTGGGGTGTTATATATACGTATGTTTCTATTAAATGCCACTAAATTTATATCACAATCATTTATTGTGGCACAACAGGACAAGAGTAATCTCAACGTACCTTGTATCCTTGGAGAGCAGCTGAGTGGACAAGGCCAGTGTATCTACCAGCATTACAACTAAACATCACAGCTCTTTAGCTAGTTTTTGCCACACATTTAGAATACATAGAAATCATTTGACATTCTCAAACCTTTACTGTTATGCTACATGAGAATTTTTGGAAAGATTGTTTCTAGATTCAGTTTGAACAACCACACAGAGGATAACAGATACAAAATCTTATCAAATGAAAAACATGGTACACTGGCCAAAAAACAGAGGAAATAGCCAAATAAAATGTATTAAACATATAGAAGTTCTTCAAAGTAAATTTGATTAAAAGTCATTTTACAATACGAACACAACTTCAGGGAAGCGCTCAGTCACTCACTCAGCGTGGTAGTCGGCAACTTGCAGTGATCTTTGCGTAAGCAACATACCCCCTCGTGATGTCACACTGACGTATCCAGATCTACCAGCTGTACCAGTGCAAAGAAAAGAGCATTCCACCATCGCGCCAACAGACAATAGGCAACAACAATCGCACCCAGTGTAGCCAGCAGACAAGGAAGAATCTTGTACTCAGAATGATGCAATGAAAGTTGAATTTATTGCTGCAAATTCCATCAAAAACGGCAAACATTTGAGAAAAGACAGGCATCAAAAGTCAGGTCAGACGCGTTTCATATATCACAACATAACTTCCTCAATGACCATACTATCACCCATATTACATTGCTATTTAATGACCAGGAGAGCACCTCCCATATATGTTAATAGTCCAATCACAACATGTAAATTGCTAAACGCAGGTTAGTAAGGATGATTAGTGAGATAAGTTAACAATGCACTTCTTCCAGAATTATAAAGTACATGTATAAGTTTCAAACCAAAGCTGCAATAAATGCATAACATATACTATCATAAACATGAAAAATATGCAAAGTCAGAAAAATAATAAATGAAATAAAAGTTTAAGATTTTAAAATGTAAAGTGACAGTGTATCATATTTAATTTTAATCTACATAGAGTTTAACGTCCCATTCGGAATTAAGGCCATCGAAGGAGATAGTACATTCCCTAGTGTTTTTGCTTTTCGTGACACAAAGCATATCCCTTCTTTCATAATACATTGTAGACTTTCATCAGTTTCCAAAATTGGAAGTGCTTTACGTACTATATTGCATATTGTGCCATATTCTTCACTATATGTAGTGAGGAATTTTGGTTTATTAGACCTGTCCTGTCTTTTGAACTTCCCAGATTGAAAGAAATTATTCCTATTTGTAAGATCAACCTCATTTTATATCTGATTAAGTGCTTCTCTACAATAACCCCTTTGAATCAATATATTAGTTAAATCTTTAGAGTGTTTAGAATAGCCCTGTTCGCTTGTACAGTTCCTCTTAACCCTAATATATTGTCTTTTAGGGATGGACTGAATGATGTGTTTGGGATGGCATGACTTCACATTTAAAATGGTGCTACCTGCTATCTTTTTGCAAAATAATTCTACTTCAATACAAGATTTATCAATATTAGAAAGGAGTCTAATGTCTAAAAAAGACATTGAGCTTTTAGAGTACTCCATAGTAAATTTATGATTCATAGAATTATTCTGAAGATAGCTCAAAAACTGTTCAACAAGGTCAACTGGACCATTCCAAATTAACAAAATATTGTTGATATATCGACCGTAAAAATTAATATATTATTTGAAGAGATTCCCATCTCCATAGACGTGGGACAGCTCCCACCAACCCATATATAGGTTGGCATAGGGGGGGACAAATTTAGCCCCCATAGATGTCCCATGTCTCTGGAGATAGAAACCCCCCTCAAATAAGAAAAAATTATGTGTGAGTAGATATTCAACAGAGACCTTGATGAACTGCTTCAAAACATCATCATACTTGGAAAAATTGTCAAGGAAAAATTCAATAGCCTGAATGCCTAGGTCATGCGGAATACAACTGTACAGTGAGACTACATCTACAGAATGAGAGCCTACTCCTATTGGCTGATTGGATCAGCCAATAGGATGAAAGCTCAATCCTATTGGCTGATTGCAACAGCCAATAGGAAGGATTTTTTCACCTTTAATTCCTATTGGCTGATAGAAATCTTTCAGCCAATAGGAATGTAAGGGATGCTATCTTGGATGACGTCACTTAAAGGGAACCTTCAGTTTACAGTGGCAGCCGTAAGAAGAGGATGCTCCGCACCGGATATCTTGAAGATGGACCCGCTCTGCGCCGGATGGATGAAGATAGAAGATGCCGTCTGGATGAAGACTTCGCCGTCTGGATGAAGATCGAAGAGGCCTCCTGGATGAAGACTTCTTGCCGCTTGGATGAGGACTTCGCTGGCTGAATGAAGATCGAAGAGGCCTCCTGGATGAAGACTTCTTGCCGCTTGGATGAGGACTTCGCTGGCTGGATGAGGATGGATGTCCGGACTTCGATAACTGTAAGTGGATCGTCGGGGGTTAGTGTTAGGTTTTTTTAAGGGTCTTTTGGGTGTTTTTTTTTAGGTTAGGGTTTTGGGCAATGTAAATGAGCTAAATGCCCTTTTAAGGGCATGCCCAGCTAAATGCCCTTTTCAGGGCAATGTTTAGCTTAGGTTTATACGTTTTTGTTTGGGGGGTTTGGTTGGGTGGGTGGTGGGTTTTACTGTTGGGGGATGTTTTATTTTTTTTACAGGTAAAAGAGCTGATTTCTTTGGGGCAATGCAGTGCAAAAGGCCCTTTTAAGGGCCATTGGCAGTTTAGTGTAGGCTAGGTTTTTTTATTTTCTGGGGGCTTTTTTATTTTGATAGGGCTATTAGATTAGGAGTAATTTGTTTTTATTTTTGATAATTTTGTTTTTTATTTTTTGTAATTTAGTGTTTTGTTTTTTTTGTAAGTTAGAAAATTGTATTTTAATAAGTTAATTTATTTTATTTTATTGTAATGTAAGGTTTTAGTGTAAGGCAGGTTAGGTTTTATTTTACAGGTAAGTTTGTATTTATTTTAAATAGGCAGCTAGTAAATAGTTAATAACTACCTAGTTAACATAAATACAAACTTACCTGTGAAATAAAAATAAAAACTATTTTTTTTTACAGGTAAGTAAGTATTTAGTTTTAAATAGGAATTATTTAGTTAATAATTGTAAGGTTTATTTAGATTTGTTTTAATTATATTTAAGTTAGGGGGTGTTAGGGTTAGGGTTAGATTTAGGCTTAGGGTTACGTTAGGGTTAGGGGTTAATAACTTTAGTATAGTGGCGTTGACATTGGGGACGGCAGATTAGGGGTTAATAACTGTAATATTGGTGGCAGCGAAGTTAGGGGCAGCAGATTAGGGATTAATAACTGTAATGTAGGTGGCGGCAATGTTAGAGGCAGCAGATTAGGGGTTAATAACTGTATGCAGGTGACGGCGATATCGGGGGCGGCAGATTAGGGTTTAATAACTGTAATGTAGGTGGCGGCGATGTTAGGGGCAGCAGATTAGGGGTGTTTTGACTCGGGGTTTATGTTAGGGTGTTAGGTTTAAACATAACTTTTTCTTTTCCCCATAGACATCAATGGGGCTGCGTTACGGAGCTTTTTTTTGACGGCTCTCCCCATTGATGTCAATGGGAAATCGTGCACGAGCACATAAAAGCAGATTTCGGTGCGGTATGGAACTCAACGCAACCATATCGCCCGCACAAGCCTGCTTTTTTAAAACTTGTAATAGCAGCGCTATAGGGAGGTGAAATAAGGTCGAAAATGTAGCTGTTGTTAATTTCCCTATAGCGCTCAAAACTCATAATATAGCTGATTGTAAATAAAAATAATGTTTTATATTTTGAAAGATCCATTTTCCATGATGTATTTAGCAGCATTGTTTTCTGTATTTGCTACTGTTTTGCAGGTTTGCAGCCTATCCTAAAACATTTAAAAAAAAATTATTATAGAAATTCCAAGATATTGTCCACTGATAAGTAAGAGACCCTACGTCAACAACTTATGTGATGGTTCAGACCTACATGGCAACATTAACTATGATTTAGGGAAAAAGGGAAATCCATCAAATAACACATTCCTTTCATTTTCATGGCTGTTTCATGATATACATTTGTTTATCGGCTCTGCAATTTTTGGCCCAAAAACCCAGCTGCAAAATGTACACTTACAAATACCAAGGAATGCACAGTTTGTAATGAGTTTGCCTGGGGTTGGTCAACAGTCATACATAATAGGGACTAATTCCCCAAGTGTCCTTTCTGTTCTAATGTGAGTACACTGACGCTCAAAATGGAAACATTAAAGGGACAGTCTACTTCAGAATTTTTGTTGTTTAAAAAGATAGATAATCCCTTTATTAGCCATTCTTCAGTTCTTCACAACCAACACTTATATTAACATATTTTTTACCTTTGTGATTACCTTGTATCTAAGCCCCTGCAGACTGCCCCCTTATTTCAGTTCTTTTGACAGACTTGCATTTTAGCCAATCAGTGCTGACTCCCAGGTAACTCCACATGCATGAGCACAATGTTATTTATATGGCACACGTGAACTAACCCTCTGGCTGTGAAAAAATGTCAAAATTCATTCAGATAAGAGACGGCCTTCAAGGGCTTAGAAATTAGCATATGAGCCTACCTAGGTTTAGCTTTGAACTAAGAATACCAAGACAACAAAGCAAATTTGATGATGAAGGTAAATTGTAAAGTTGTTTAAAATTACATGCCCTATCTATCTGAATAATGAAAGTTTAATCGTGACTAGACTGTCCCTTTATAGGGACATTAAATTATTTTTTTCTTTTTTGAATCTAAAAGATTACATTTTAAAACATATTATAGTTTTCGCTTTTGGAAAAATGTATTTTCCTGTATTGGAGAAAAAAAAATCTCCTATAGGGTGAATTATCATTTATCAGCCAATGAGCTTCTAACCCACAAGACTATTTGAGCATTTTAGCATTTTCATGCAAACAATCCTTACAACATGTTTGCACAGTGCTCATTCTTATGGATTAAATATATTTGATTTAACTTACTCTTCTTTTAAGGTACACATATTAAATCTGCCATACAATTGCAATTATATTCAACATTAATACATAGCGGACTATATCAGAATGATACATTAATATCTAAACAGATCATTGTTGCAGTTTCATAGACAAATTAATACAATAACAGTGATGCCCTTTAAAAATAGCAGTAAACAGCAATTACATAGTAAGCAAAAACTACTTACAATATTTTATAATTTTCAATAGTTTTTACATAATCATAACAACCTATTAACAGGAGGCTTTAGAACTACATTGCCTCATTCTGGTGTAGGCTTCTTGCTGGGCAAGTTATTTTGTACAACACCTTAAACTAATTACATTTTCCATTACAGAAATATGGAAATGGTTTATCAACCCTGTCATCAAATCATTTAACTGTGACTGTTAAACTGGGGTCACATATATGTTTGGCATCTTCTTCAGGTCTATAAACATTCAAATCTACAATCACTGATTTTCACTGATGAATTTATACTGTAGGGGAGCAGGAAAAGGTTGGTCTAATACTTACAACGTAGGAATAAAAAATGGTGAAAAGTCTAAACAAAAAAGTAGTCCTTAGTACAAAACGTATGAGAACATGTGGTCATCATCTGCATAATATATCAAGTGAGGATGACAACCACGTATACTCATCCTGAGGGGGGTACTTTTGGAACTCATTGCAGCCTCTTGCACTTACCCCTACATTCTTGTTGGCCAAGTGTCCTGGCATTACAGGGTTATCCGGGGATGGTGGTGTGGTGTGGGGACAGTCTCTCAAATGTTTATTTTTTAAAAAAGATAGATAATCCCTTTATTAGCTATTCCCCAGTTTTGCATAACCATATATTATATAAATGACAGACTTGCATTTTAGCCAGTCAATGCTTACTAATAAATACCTCCACGGGAGTGAGCACAATGTTACCTATATGGCACACACAAACTAGCACTGTCTAGCTTTAACAAAACTGTCAAAACGCACTAAAATAAGAGATGGCCTTCAAGGGCTTAGAAATTAGCATATGAGCCTACCTAGGTTTAGCTTTCAACAATACCAAGAGACGAAAAAGCAAATTTGATGATAAAAGTAAAATGGAAAGTTGTTTAAAATTCCTTGCCTTTTTTGAATTATGAAAGTTTATTTTTGACTAGACTGTCCCTTAAAACCCCTCTATCTCAGCTAGAGCCCTAGAAGCCCCCTATACCCACAGTATAAAAGGGAATCACCTGTTCACAGTCTGGGGGTCTATAGGCTCTAATATCAGGTCATGAAAAGGGCCTGGAGACCCCATAACCCATTGTTTGAATTCTCAGAAGCTGCACTTTAAAATAAAGCCCATATATAGGTTTATAAAGCCAGGGGGTCACTGTGATAATAGTGATCACCTGACATGTAAAAATGTGTATTTATTTGAGTAGAGGTTTATGGGAGTCCTTATTTGCAGATCAGAGTTATATACTTTTACCCAAAGGCCCTTATTTATATAAGGATAGCCACTTCTTCTTTTGACTATGGAGTTGAGAAAAAACACACACGCACACACTATTTTTACAACGTTTAATAAAATGTTCATAAGATTTTTGAACACATTTTGTTGTGAGTTCTTATGTGTCGTGATATATACATACAATAATGGTATAGTTTTAAGCTGCTTAATATTCTGGAGAGAAAAAAAGAAAGAATATATAATATGTGTGGGTTTCTCACTGAAAAATAACCCACAGGGCCAGATTATGAGTGGAGAACAAAATTGAGCTTACTCAAGAGCGATATTTGCGCTCCCCTCAGTAATACCAGCACACGCAAATGTGCGCTGGTATTACGAGTTAGGCGCAATACATACCCGAATTGCAGGGAAGCTTTGCACTCACCAGAGCTTGCTTCCAGCAATGGGCAGCAAAGTGTGAATATATATTTATGTGTTTAAATGTGTATATACACATATTGGCACATAAATATATATGTATGTAAGCATATAGATATATATTTACAGGGAACACACAGTCACCATAGACCGCTATGTAACACTCCACAACCGCACACTTTAACCCCATAAAACTTCTTCATGCAGTTTAAAAAAAAAATATGCTACAATTTTTTTAAAGGGACAGTAAAGTCAAAATTGAACTCTCATGA
Source organism: Bombina bombina (assembly GCF_027579735.1). Lineage (NCBI taxonomy): Eukaryota > Metazoa > Chordata > Amphibia > Anura > Bombinatoridae > Bombina > Bombina bombina. The sequence continues at coordinate 1,052,519,523 of NC_069501.1, read as the reverse complement.
TTTAGATAGGGCATGCAATTTTAAACAAATTTGCAGTTTACTTCTGTTATCAAAATTGATTTGTTCTCTTGCATGCTCTATACGAATCATAAAAGTTTAATTTCGACTTTACTGTCCATTTAATACAAAATAGGAAACAAAATGTTTTTGGGGCAATTGGGGGGATATTTTAAAAATTGGCCTCTGGTTATTTTTTGAAGCACTAATTGCTACCCCAAGCTTGCATTAGCAATAACCAGACACTTGTAATGGCTGGTTATTTATCGTGTGCCCGTAAACATCAATTTGCCCATTTACAGGCACTCGATAAATTAGCGCTCTACTATTATCGTGTTTGCTTTGTTCTTTTGGCATCCTTTGTTAAAGTGTAAACCTAGGTAGGTTGAGAGGAGCTCGGAAGCATACACGTCTTTAGTAGTCTATGACTGCAGTATCTTCAATAATGTATAGCATTGCTATAAAAATTGTTGTAAACACTGCTGCCAGATTATTAAAGACATGTTCAGACTCCTGAGTCTAGGCTTATTCTTTATCAAAGAGAACTAAGCAAAATTGATCATTAAAGCAAATTGTAAAGCTGCTTAAAATATAATACTCTATCCATTCCAATTTTACTACCCTTTTAAATCACCTGTTTCAAATTTCTTATTTGATTCACTAACTTTCTTAAAGGGATATGAAATTAAAAATAAAACTTTCATGGCGCAAACAGAGCATATTATTTTAAGATACTTTTTCATTTACTTCAAACTGACTTTGTTCTCTTGGTATCCTTTTTTTAGAATGAATACCTAAATTGGCTCAGGAGCAGCAATGCACTATTGGGAGTTAGCTGGTGATTGGTGGCTACTAACATATGTCTCTTGTCATTGGCTCATTAAATGTGTTCAGCTAATTCCAAGTTCTGCATTGCTGCTCCTTTTCTTAATTATACATTCTCTGCCCTTTTTTGTATAAAACTTTTTAAGCAACACCAAATACAGTCAGCAGCCAAAACTAGTGATCACAGACGAAGAAGCATATATCGAATAGCAAGTACTTGCACATGCAGAGAGTATGTGTATAGAAATACATGCACAGCAAAGTATGCAGCCTCCAATCACATGCAGAGTGGGCAGTTATATATGCAGTAATCCAGTTATATTGCTAGTAATGCCACATACATAGGTAAAGTATATTACAAAGATTTCAAAATGCAGATATTTGCTAAATATATATGTTAGGTAGGTTTTTAACCAATAGTTCCACATTCAAAGGACTTATATGCAGCCATAAATTACATACAGAGAGTGCAGTTCCACAGCAAACTATAAAACATACAATTATATAGTCATAAATCACATAAAAAGGCCAGGCATACAGCTAACAATTACATATAAAGCAATAGATAATGTAATCCTATAGAGATGCAGGATGTAGCCAGAAATCCTACATATATAGGGTGGTATATATAGCCAGTAATGTTATGTACAGGGGTCAAGCATATAGCCAGTAAGTCCATATACGATGGAGAGGTATCAATATTGGAATCAATCCAATGTGAAGCCAGAAACAGTTATACCTCATAAAGAGGGCATTTACATAACAACTATTTGTATAAACTAATTCCAACATTCTTTTTAGTTTTGAAATAAAAATGTGCAAAATTATGAAAATAAAACAAGTTAGTGCAGCAAAAGGCAAGAAGAAAAAAGTATATGTTTGTATTTTGTGAATTTTTATGTAAATAAATAAAAAAATAAAAAAAACTGTGAATTGTTTGTGCACTTTTTTATTCTCAGCTCATTATCTCCTCTTGATCACCCTCTCCTGGCTATTTCTTCTTCTCTTCTTCTATCTATTCTTTGCATTCAATCACCACCTTTCCCTTTAAGAGTTACCTTGATATCTTCATTTTGCTTTGAAACTCTAGGTTGCTGTTATCCCCTGTCATATTTTCTGTCGCATAGAAAAGTTTTCTTACCCCAACTTTAATATTAGCCCTAATGTTGTACCTAAAAATAGCCATGGCCTGACCCTAACAATGCCACCATGCATCTGTCATAAAAAATGGTGTCCTGGTGGGTTTGTTGTGTGATGTGAGACCATTGCTCAACTGATATTGTAGCGGGCAATAATATTATTTCTAGGACAATGCTAAATGAACACACAATAGTCGCACAATAGTCCTGGAAAATGTTCTATATCTGTCATATTAAAGCAGGACTTGACATATAACAAAGATAAAACAAATCCTTTTCATTAATCCATTTAAAGGGTCAATGTTTCTGCTTTATTCTCTAGCCTTTGTCAAAAAACTTGCAAACCACTACAAACGTTTGTCCCTAACTAATAAAGTATACTAGTATATATATATATATATATATATATATATATATATATATATATATATATATATATATATATATATATATATATATATATATATATATATATATATATATGTATATATAGTGAATACACCATGTCTGTTTTGCTCATGAACTTGAGACCGATTTATGTCAAAACTAAAAAAATAAATCAAGTCGTCACCTTACAAATCAGTAGGAATGTTCCTCTTCTATACTATAACCTCATCACCTCACCGTACTCCGTCAGTTTGACATAGTGCTTAGATTATTGCATAACCCAAATACCAAGGACCTAGGGAACACAAGGTTCATCCACTAGTCACTACAACACAATGTCTAGAGCAGTTAAAATGGCTATTTGACAATTACAGAAAGATTACTGGAATAGACAGATTTAAACTGGACTATCATACCATAAAAGGAACTCTTATTTTGGTTATGAATGGTAAAAAAATGTGTACAACATCAACTCGGTAATAAATATCACAGTACTGTGCATATTCATGCTGCTTCATGATGGAATTTCACCACCTCTCTTTGCATAATATATATTACAATTATTATTGCTATTATTATTGTCATTTATTTGTAATGTCCTGACAAATTCATTAGCCCTGGGTATATGAATAAAGACATACAATGACAGTAATCAATGGTAAAAAAAAGAGACATACAGACTAAACAAATCAAATTGTTACAAGAGGAAGAGGAGAGCCCTGCTCTCAAAGTTATTAAAGTTGTTTTATATAATTGAACGGCATGGTAGACAAAACCATTAGCTAATATTGGCTTTAGGCCTACAAAACACATGTAAGTCTACTGTACTGAATAGTTACATAGCATAGTACAACACTCTCTGGAAAAAAAAGGTCACACACAGTAGCAATATTAATAATATATATTCAATAAATGCTCTCCTTCCATTAATTGTTAATCAGCCTGCAGTGATAATCATCCAGATTTGGTTAATTTCTTTAGTCCTGGATATTGCAGGTAGAAGGTACAAAATACAATAGGGTTAACGGTGACCTTCCTGGTTATCAAGATGGATTGACTGTGGAAACTGAGGGAGGAATATTAACTAGGGATTTGCCTCAGTCAATATTTACTGTTCCTTGCTCTTCCTTTACTGATCGGTCAATACATCTTCATGTTCTCCCAAACAAAACTCAATATCCACTTGAAATATTGATAACTTTTTGTGCTATTTACCTCAGCGGCAATCCTTACTGCCTCTTCAGCCTATACAAATTAACAATGAAGATAAAATTCTACATAAAAATAGGGAACGTAAAAACCTTGGTACAAAGCAAGCAAGCCCAGCTAAACAGGCTCACTACAAGACTTATGGACACCAGCACACACATGCACTGACATAGACTAATTGCTTATACAACTAAAGCAATAAGCCTAAGGACAAAATAATCAAATTATTTATACATTCAGGACAACAATCATTTTCCTTTTACCCATATGACTAGGACTATGGATCTATCAATTAAAATGCCATTTTTCTAAGCAGTACTGGTTTTGCATTTCCAAAGCAACAAATAATTGTTGATTCAAATATATCCAATAAAGCATCTTTCAAAGTATAAATATTTATGTGTACACAGTGAGAGACATACGTGCTTGTATGTTATCAGACATAACAACAGCCGACCTTTTACACAGAAGTGCCTCTACACCACAACATCTGGGTGTCACCACAAAGCTAAATATGATGGCTGCAGGGAATACTGGTACTTGCAATACTTATCCCTACCATTATACATCCTCCTTCTTCTATTTTTTTATGGGGTAAGCAGTATTGCATCTGATTGGCTGAACATCCACTAAGTAAGAGAGGAAAGAAAGAACTTCACTCCAGGAGTGACCAGAAGTAAAATCACACCCATAAGGTTGGTAAACTACTATTTAAAGTGGTTTTACACAATTATGATACTCCCTTTACAAACATGTTTTACTTAAAGTGACATAAACTCATTTTTTCATTGGTTAAGATAGAGCGTACAATTTAAAACAGCCTTCCAACATATTTTTATTATCAAATTCGGCTCATTCTCTTAAAGGGACACGAAACCCTAAATTTTTCTTTCATGATTTCGGTAACACATACAATTTTAAACAACTTTTCAGTTTACTTCTATTATCAAATTTGCTTCATTCTCTTGGTATCCTTTGTAGAAGCAGCTGCAATGCACAACTGGTTTCTAACTGAACACATGTGTGAGCCAATGACAATCGGTATATAGATGCAGCCACCAATCAGAAGCTAGAACCTAGGTTCTTTGCTGCTCCTGAGCTTTCAAGAATAATAAGAGAAGGAAGCAAATTAAATAATAGAAGTAAAGTGGAAAGTTGTTTAAAATTGTGTGCTCTGTCTAAAGAATGTCTAATTATGACTTTACAGTCCCTTTAATATACTTTGTTGAAGGAGCAGAAATGCACAACCGGGAGCTAGCTAAACACATCTAGTGAACCAATGACAAGATGCATATATGCGCCGCCACCAATCAGTAGTGCATTACTGCTGAGCCTACCTAGGTATGCTTTTCAACAATGGATATCAAGAGAACAAAGTACATTTAATAAAAGAAGTCGGTTTGAAAGTTGTTTATAATTGCATGCCCCGCCCTTTCATATGTATGATATAGAGAATTTTGCTTAAATTGTCAATTTAGGACATTGCAGAAGTATGTCTGAATCTATATAATTAATTAATAATAATTCATCTATATAAGGGAACAGCTTCATGCAAATGTATCAAGTCATAAACTTCTTGAAGACTTATTTTTTACATCTAAAGTGCTAATTTATTATTGACATATTTATTCATGTATTTAATAAGGCGCAGAATGAAGCACCTTTTACAGAAAGGGGATTCATGAAATAAACTTCCAATTGAGGTGGTAAACACAAAGGGGCATATTTATTAAGCTCCATATCGAGCTTGATGTCCCGTGTTTCCGGCGAGCCTTCAGGCTCACCGGAAACAGAAGATATGAAGCAGCGGTCTAAAGAGGAGGCGGACAGACATCAACAGAAATCAACCCGATCGAATACGATTGGGTTGATTGACACCCCCTGCTAGCGGCTGTGAATCAGCAGGGGGCGGTATTGCACCAGCAGCTCACAAGAACTGCTGGTGCAATGATAAATGCTGAGAGCGTATGCTGTCTGCATTTATCGATGTGCAGCGGACATCATACCATAATAAATAGGCCCAAAAGACTGTAAAATAATAAAAAAATTCCTGGGACATGTAATATGGGCCTTTTTGTTCTCATCTACCGTCAAATTCAATCGCCTAGATTACGAGTCTTGCGTTAGCCTTAAAAAGCAGCGTTGAGAGATCCCAACGCTGCTTTTTAACGCCTGCTGGTATTACGAGTCTTGCAGGTACAGGTGTAGCGCTCACTTTTTTCCGCGACTCGAGCATACCGCAAATCCACTTACGTCAATTGCGTATCCTATCTTTTTAATGGGATTTGCCTAACGCCGCTATTACGAGTCTTGGAAAAAGTGAGCGGTAGACCCTCTCCTGTCAAGACTCCTACCGCATTTAAAAGTCAGTAGTTTTATGGGCTAACGCCGTAACATAAAACTCTTAAGTAAAGTGCTAAAAAGTACACTAACACCCATAAACTACCTATTAACCCCTAAACCGAGGCCCCCCCCCACATCGCAAACACTTAAATACATTTTTTAACCCCTAATCTGCTGACCGGACATCGCCGCCACTTCAATAAATATATTAACCCTATTAACCCCTAAACCGCGGCACTCCCGCCTCGCAAACATTAGTTAAATTTTATTAACCCCTAATCTGCCGTCCCTAACATCGCCGACACCTACCCACATTTATTAACCCCTAATCTGCCGCCCCCAACGTCGCCGCAACTATATTAAATTTATATAATTTAAATAAATCTAAATAAAATTACTACAATTAAATAAATTATTCCTATTTAAAACTAAATACTTACCTATAAAATAAACCCTAAAATAGCAACAATATAACTAATAGTTACATTGTAGCTAGCTTAGGGTTTATTTTTATTTTACAGGCAACTTTGTATTTATTTTAACTAGGTACAATAGTTATTAAATAGTTATTAACTATTTAATAACTTCCTAGTTAAAATAAATACAAATATACCTGTAAAATAAATCCTAACCTAAGTTACAATTACACCTTACACTACACTATAATTAAATTAATTACCTAAATTAACTACAATTAATTTCAATTAAATTAAATAAACTAAATTACGAAGAAAACCCCCCACTAAATTACAGAAAATAGTAAAATAATTACAAGTTTTTTAAACTAATTACACCTAATCTAATCCCCCTAATAAAATAAAAAAGCCCCCCAAAATAAAAAAAATCTCTACCCTATACTAAATTACAAATAGCCCTTAAAAGGGCCTTTTGCAAGGCATTGCCCCAAAGTTATCAGCTCTTTTACCTGTAAAAAAAATACAATACCCCACATTACAACCCACCACCCACACACCCAACCCTACTCTAAAACTCACCCAATCCCCCCTTAATAAAACCTAACTCTAACCCCTTGAAGATCACCCTACCTTGAGACGTCTTCACCCAACCGGGCAGAAGTGGTCCTCCAGACGGCCAAAAGTCTTCATCCGATCTGGGCAGAAAAGCACCTCCAGATTGGCAGAAGTCTTCATCCAGGCGGCATCTTCTATATTCATCCATCCGGAACGGGTCCATCTTCAAGCCATCCGACGTGGAGCATCCTCTTCCATCCGACGACTAACACTAAATGACGGTACCTTTAAGTGACATCAGCCAAGATGGCGTCCCTTCAATTCCGATTGGCTGATAGAATTCTTTCAGCCAATTGGAATTAAGGTAGAAAAAATGGTGAGAAAAAAATGCTCTTTAGCACCGCACACCGTTACCGACAAAAACTCGTAATCTAGCCATATGTTTCTATGTTAATTAATTAATTACACAAACATTTAAAAAAAATTTGAAAGCTTTTTAATCTGAGTGGTAAAGGACAAAATATTATTTGTTTTGAGTGGTAAAAATAAGGTCTGTTAAAGGGAGAGTAAACATCTTGATATTTATATGTAAAATGTTTAGTTATGCATAATTAAATGACTTTGTAATATATTTTCCGTATTTAATTTTCTCCCTTTTTTGCAATTTAGCACTGAAAACTATGCAATTTCTAATTTTCAGACCTTGGAATGCACCCTGCTGAATTCTCAAGGTTAGCCTCGCTACACATCTGCCCATAATTGAAATTTATCAGATAACAACCACAAAACAATTCACTTTATACTAACTTAATAACCGCTACCCTTGCTGTCTGCAGACTAAAGCCTTGATTGGCTTCTCCAAATAAAGCAAGCAGTGGGTGGAGTTTGGCTGTTGAGAAAGAACTGTAAAAAGGATGTTAATTTATTTTAAAAATGTTAAGACTTGGCTGATATGTTATTTTATATCAGCACAAGAGAAATGTTATGTAATTACATAGATCTTGGATGTTCCTACACAGGGGGGTTTACTCACAAATGTATTATCATCATGATACACATTCCAGGAAGAAAATAAGCAATACCACAGTTGTTAATGCTGCGGTGATACACCAAAGCTTGTATGTGTCACTACTTCAAAGACCCACTTGTCTGTAATGTCACACGTACTGAAATCAATTCGGTATATTACTCTTTCTCTTCATTGTACTCACTATCCCTAGAGACAGTAAATAGTCTTACGATAAATAAAAACATCCAGTTTACATGATGAGTTGCTTGAAGTATATGGTTCCTAGTGAATTCAGTTATCATGCTGATGTCAGTGGAAGGTTATTTAAGGCAGTTTCACTTCAATAAATGGTTCATGTGCTGCGTTTTGTGACTTGAACCTATTGCTAAGTGGTTAAAACAATCACAACGGCAACAACTTTGAAAACATGCTTGAAAAACTGTTAATTTTACACGCATCTGTTTTCTTATAGATAAGTCATCTATCTGGAAAGCTATCTAGATAGCATGCACGGTTTCTCTGAGACCGTGGTGGCACAAGTATGGGGCAAGGGCTTTCCAGGGTGTGGTTGGGATGTATCACATTCATTAACAACAAACATGTGGAATTCAGAAAGAAGTATAAATTATTTAATCTCTTAGTTGTGTCTCACTATCTATTATTTTTTTTATTATTTTTTTTTGTGCATATGTGTGAGTGGACGATTTTATTGAGGGTATTTTTCCTCTGTTTTAATTTGGTTTTGCAGGTATATTTGTGATGCAGGTATATTTCAATGCTTCATTGATTATAATGGAGAGTCACTTACAACTTAAATATGTGACAAGAGACAAATCTCTTTGAATTGTGAAATTTCCGAGCTGTGATGCTGCAGCAATTTTTTTTTTCTGCAAGATATTATCTTCGCAAATGTTTTATTGAATCTAAGAGTCACCGAACTAGAGTTACCTAGATCCCATCCAAAGCAAACCCCTTGACACATTTTTTTAAAAACATCAAAAATATAAACTATGCAAGCATTGGTCACTATATCACATACACACACACACATGCATACAATATGATTTGTAAAAATAGTACGTTAACCCGACATGATACTATGAATGTTTCAGATTCCAATGTTCTTTACATAGCAGGATATGTTTTATTTATTGATAAATAGTGATGTCGCGAACCTAAAATTTTGCGTTCGCGAACGGTGGACGCGAACTTCCACAACTGTTCGCGAACGGGCGAACCGGGCGAACCGCCTTAGACTT